>NW_027280342.1:0-55000 GCF_046629955.1 Centroberyx affinis | reverse complement strand
GCGGCATAAAGGACCTTCCCCTTTAACTCCCCAAAGCTCCCCAACGAGAGGAGCTTCCCCTTCTCCTCCTCCCTGCCCCCCGGCTCAGCTGACACTGTTAGAGAGGGAAACCTGGAAGGCTCCTCTCCCCGAGGTTGGCTGAGCACCTCCAGTACCGGCTCAGGTAGAGACCCCAGGACCTCCGCTCCCAGTCTCTCCAGGAGTCTCACTGATGAAAGCCCAGTCTGTTGGGCCAGCTCCTCAGGGGTTTTCCAGCCCCCTCCTCCTGGAGTGGCGACGCCTCCCTTCATGATGCGGCCTCTCACCGTGTCGGATAACACAGACTCCACTGGGATGAGAGGATTGTGGAAGACCGGCTCCTCCCACACCCATGGCCCTGCTTCCACCCCCCCACCCCCCCACCCCCCCCCCTCTGGGCAGCCTGGAGTCTGAATGCAGCCACCCTGCTCTCTAGGTCCATAAGCCCCCTGTCCTCCTTCATGCACCGGCAGGTAGAGGACTTCAGCCTTCAGCCAGTGGCCCCGACCAAAGGAAGTCCACCAGCTTCCTTTGAAGGTCCCTCAGGAGCCCACTGGGCGGGTTACAGACAGCCAGCCGGTGCCATAAAGAAGAAGCCGCCAGATTATTAATTACAAGCGTCCTCCCCCTGTACGACACCTGAGACAGGAGACACTTCCATTTATCCAGCCTGGAGATGACCGACTGAGTCATGTCCTCCATGTTCTTCTTCCTCCAGCCCTCTGAGCCCAGGTACACCCCAAGACCCTTAAGGCCTCCTCTACCCCACTGTGGCCCTCCTGGCAGCTGAGGAACTAACTCCTCTCTCCACGCTCCACATAAAACTGCCTCACTTTTCCCTGCTCCGCCCTCTGCCTCTGGAGAGAGAGAGACAGAGAGAGAGAGAGAGGGAGAGAGAGAGAGGGAGAGAGAGGGAGAGAGAGAGAGAGGGAGAGAGAGGGAGAGACAGAGAGAGACAGAGAACAGACAGAAGTTCCTCAGGGGTTTTCCAGCCCCTGAGAGAGAAAGAGAGGGAGAGAGAGAGAGAGAGAGACAGTGAGAGAGAGAGAGGGAGAGAGAGAGAGAGAGAGAGAGAGAGAGAGAGAGAGAGACAGAGAGAGAGAGAGAGGGAGAGAGAGGGAGAGAGAGAGAGAGAGAGGGAGAGAGAGAGACAGAGAACAGACAGAAGTTCCTCAGGGGTTTTCCAGCCCCTGAGAGAGAAAGAGAGTGAGAGAGAGAGAGTGAGAGAGAGAGAGAGAGACAGTGAGAGAGAGAGAGAGAGAGAGGGAGAGACAGAGAGAGAGGGAGAGAGAGAGAGGGAGAGAGAGAGAGGGAGAGAGAGACAGAGAGAGAGAGAGAGAGACAGAGAACAGACAGAAGTTCCTCAGGGGTTTTCCAGCCCCTGAGAGAGAAAGAGAGGGAGAGAGAGAGAGAGAGAGAGAGAGAGAGAGAGAGACAGGGAGAGATGGAGAGAGAGAGAGAGACAGGGAGAGAGAAAGTGTCTGTTCTGTTCTGTTCTGTCTGTTCTGTCTGTTCTGTCTGTTCTGTTCTGTTCTGTTCTGTCTGTTCTGTTCTGTCTGTTCTGTTCTGTTCTGTTTGTTCTGTTCTGTCTGTTCTGTCTGTTCTTGTCTGTTCTGTCTGTTCTGTTCTGTCTGTTCTGTCTGTTCTGTCTGTTCTGTTCTGTCTGTTCTGTCTGTTCTGTTCTGTTCTGTTCTGTTCTGTCTGTTCTGTTCTGTCTGTTCTGTTCTGTCTGTTCTGTCTGTTCTGTTCTGTTCTGTTCTGTCTGTTCTGTCTGTTCTGTTCTGTTTGTTCTGTTCTGTCTGTTCTGTCTGTTCTGTCTGTTCTGTTCTGTCTGTTCTGTTCTGTTCTGTTCTGTTCTGTCTGTTCTGTCTGTTCTGTTCTGTTCTGTCTGTTCTGTTCTGTTCTGTCTGTTCTGTCTGTTCTGTTCTGTTCTGTCTGTTCTGGTCTGTTCTGTCTGTTCTGTCTGTTCTGTCTGTTCTGTTCTGTTCTGTCTGTTCTGTTCTGTTCTGTCTGTTCTGTCTGTTCTGTTCTGTCTGTTCTGGTCTGTTCTGTCTGTTCTGTCTGTTCTGTCTGTTCTGTTCTGTTCTGTCTGTTCTGTTCTGTTCTGTTCTGTCTGTTCTGTTCTGTTCTGTCTGTTCTGTCTGTTCTGTTCTGTCTGTTCTGTCTGTTCTGTTCTGTTCTGTTCTGTCTGTTCTGTCTGTTCTGTTCTGTTCTGTTCTGTCTGTTCTGTCTGTTCTGGTCTGTTCTGTCTGTTCTGTCTGTTCTGTCTGTTCTGGTCTGTTCTGGTCTGTTCTGTCTGTTCTGTCTGTTCTGTTCTGTTCTGTTCTGTTCTGTTCTGTCTGTTCTGTTCTGTTCTGTTCTGTTCTGTTCTGTCTGTTCTGTCTGTTCTGTCTGTTCTGGTCTGTTCTGGTCTGTTCTGTCTGTTCTGTCTGTTCTGTTCTGTTCTGTTCTGTTCTGTCTGTTCTGTTCTGTTCTGTTCTGTCTGTTCTGTCTGTTCTGGTCTGTTCTGTCTGTTCTGTCTGTTCTGGTCTGTTCTGGTCTGTTCTGTCTGTTCTGTCTGTTCTGTTCTGTTCTGTTCTGTCTGTTCTGTCTGTTCTGTTCTGTTCTGTCTGTTCTGTCTGTTCTGGTCTGTTCTGGTCTGTTCTGTCTGTTCTGTCTGTTCTGTTCTGTTCTGTTCTGTTCTGTTCTGTTCTGTTCTGTCTGTTCTGTTCTGTTCTGTTCTGTTCTGTCTGTTCTGTCTGTTCTGTCTGTTCTGTCTGTTCTGTTCTGTCTGTTCTGTTCTGTTCTGTTCTGTTCTGTTCTGTTCTGTTCTGTCTGTTCTGTCTGTTCTGTTCTGGTCTGTTCTGTCTGTTCTGTCTGTTCTGTTCTGTCTGTTCTGTCTGTTCTGTCTGTTCTGTTCTGTTCTGTTCTGTCTGTTCTGTCTGTTCTGTTCTGGTCTGTTCTGTCTGTTCTGTCTGTTCTGTTCTGTCTGTTCTGTCTGTTCTGTCTGTTCTGTTCTGTCTGTTCTGTCTGTTCTGTTCTGTCTGTTCTGTTCTGTCTGTTCTGTTCTGTCTGTTCTGTCTGTTCTGTTCTGTTCTGTCTGTTCTGTCTGTTCTGTCTGTTCTGTCTGTTCTGTCTGTTCTGTTCTGTTCTGTCTGTTCTGTCTGTTCTGTTCTGTTCTGTCTGTTCTGTCTGTTCTGTCTGTTCTGTTCTGTTCTGTTCTGTCTGTTCTGTTCTGTCTGTTCTGTCTGTTCTGTTCTGTTCTGTCTGTTCTGTTCTGTCTGTTCTGTTCTGTTCTGTTTGTTCTGTTCTGTTCTGTCTGTTCTGTTTGTTCTGGTCTGTTCTGTCTGTTCTGTCTGTTCTGTTCTGTTCTGGTCTGTCTGTTCTGTCTGTTCTGTCTGTTCTGTCTGTTCTGGTCTGTCTGTTCTGTCTGTTCTGTCTGTTCTGTCTGTTCTGTCTGTTCTGTCTGTTCTGTTCTGTTCTGTCTGTTCTGTCTGTTCTGTTCTGTCTGTTCTGTTCTGTTCTGTCTGTTCTGTCTGTTCTGTCTGTTCTGTCTGTTCTGTTCTGTCTGTTCTGTTCTGTTTGTTCTGTTCTGTTCTGTCTGTTCTGTCTGTTCTGTCTGTTCTGTCTGTTCTGTCTGTTCTGTCTGTTCTGTTCTGTCTGTTCTGTTCTGTTCTGGTCTGTTCTGTCTGTTCTGTCTGTTCTGTTCTGTCTGTTCTGTTCTGTTCTGTCTGTTCTGTCTGTTCTGTTCTGTCTGTTCTGTTCTGTTCTGGTCTGTTCTGTCTGTTCTGTCTGTTCTGTCTGTTCTGTCTGTTCTGTTCTGTCTGTTCTGTTCTGTCTGTTCTGTTTTGTCTATTCTGTCTGTTCTGTCTGTTCTGTCTGTTCTGTTCTGTCTGTTCTGTTCTGTCTGTTCTGTTCTGTCTGTTCTGTCTGTTCTGTCTGTTCTGTTCTGTCTGTTCTGTTCTGTCTGTTCTGTCTGTTCTGTCTGTTCTGTTCTGTCTGTTCTGTCTGTTCTGTTCTGTTCTGTCTGTTCTGTCTGTTCTGTCTGTTCTGTTCTGTCTGTTCTGTCTGTTCTGTTCTGTTTTGTCTATTCTGTCTGTTCTGTCTGTTCTGTCTGTTCTGTTCTGTCTGTTCTGTTCTGTCTGTTCTGTTCTGTCTGTTCTGTCTGTTCTGTTCTGTCTGTTCTGTTCTGTCTGTTCTGTTCTGTCTGTTCTGTCTGTTCTGTTCTGTCTGTTCTGTTCTGTCTGTTCTGTTCTGTCTGTTCTGTCTGTTCTGTTCTGTTCTGTCTGTTCTGTCTGTTCTGTCTGTTCCGTTCTGTTCTGTCTGTTCTGTCTGTTCTGTCTGTTCTGTCTGTTCTGTTCTGTTCTGTCTGTTCTGTTCTGTCTGTTCTGTTCTGTCTGTTCTGTTCTGTCTGTTCTGTTCTGTTCTGTTCTGTTCTGTCTGTTCTGTCTGTTCTGTTCTGTCTGTTCTGTTCTGTTCTGTTCTGTTCTGTTCTGTCTGTTCTGTCTGTTCTGTTCTGTCTGTTCTGTTCTGTTGTTCTGTTCTGTCTGTTCTGTCTGTTCTGTTCTGTTCTGTCTGTTCTGTTCTGTTCTGTTCTGTCTGTTCTGTCTGTCTGTTCTGTTCTGTCTGTTCTGTTCTGTCTGTTCTGTTCTGTTCTGTCTGTTCTGTTCTGTTCTGTCTGTTCTGTTCTGTTCTGTTCTGTTCTGTCTGTTCTGTCTGTTCTGTTCTGTTCTGTCTGTTCTGTTCTGTTCTGTTCTGTCTGTTCTGTCTGTCTGTTCTGTCTGTCTGTTCTGTCTGTCTGTTCTGTTCTGTTCTGTCTGTTCTGTTCTGTTCTGTTCTGTTCTGTCTGTTCTGTCTGTTCTGTCTGTTCTGTCTGTTCTGTCTGTTCTGTTCTGTTCTGTTCTGTTCTGTCTGTTCTGTTCTGTCTGTTCTGTTCTGTTCTGTTCTGTTCTGGTCTGTTCTGGTCTGTTCTGTCTGTTCTGTCTGTTCTGTTCTGTTCTGTTCTGTCTGTTCTGTCTGTTCTGTTCTGTTCTGTTCTGTTCTGTCTGTTCTGTTCTGTTCTGTTCTGTTCTGTCTGTTCTGTCTGTTCTGTCTGTTCTGTCTGTTCTGTTCTGTCTGTTCTGTCTGTTCTGTCTGTTCTGTCTGTTCTGTCTGTTCTGTTCTGTCTGTTCTGTTTGTGAATTGATGGGTGGATGAATTGAGTCTTTTCCAAATCACGGTTTGAAAAATCCTTTTCTGTTTTTTTACTTGAACTTGTTTTTTTTTGTTTTTTTAATCTGTGATTTGTTTCTTTCAGTTTCTCTCTGCAGATTTATTATTTCTGAATTCAGGCTTTTAGAAGTCTGGGATTTCAGCCTCTGATGTCTCCTGTTCACTTTTATCTGATTCCTTTTTATTCTTGTTAGGGGCCGGGCAGCTCTGCTGCTGGTCCCTCTTGTATTTCTTCTTCTTCTTCTTCTTCTTCTTCTTCTTCTTCTTCTTCTTCTTCTTCTTCTTCTTCTTCTTCTTCTTCTTCTTCTTCTTCTTCTTCTTCTTCTTCTTCTTCTTCTTCTTCTTCTTCTTCTTCTTCCGAGGAAATCTAACTTCCCATACATGAAAATAAACCAAACTTTGCACATAGGTCCAGTCCCATGCCAAACTTTCTCAACTGGAATTGGGAGCCAACAGTCCTGATGGAGGCGCTACAGCAACCGTCTAAAGTTCTAAACTTTGAAAATTCATTAAAAATCAGCCGTATGTGCTACAGCTTTGCAACTTCAACCTCAGTGTCGGCAGTGTGTCAGAGTCTCAGTGTGTGAGAAGAAACTTTTGTAAACTTCAACCTAGTGCAAATTATGAAGTCCATCACTCTGTTTTTATCAAAAACTGTAAAACTAATTAAACTGTAAATCTCCTCCCACATTTTTTGCTCAATTGACACCAACCTTGCTGCACAGCATCTTCAGCCTGTCCTCCACAAACCATCCAGCCAGATTTTTGAATTATCAAGAACTGAGCCCACAGTGCATCAAAATGTTTTACTGTAAACAGCTACTGCACATTCTCGCTAACCCTAAATCTCCAATGTTCATGAAAATAAATGCCAATATTTTCCAGTCATGGTAGATGAAGTGTGTAAAATTTCAGAATTTTATCTCAAAAACTGAATTTTGGACAGTATTTTGAATTCTGCCCTCATGTAAACTATTGCGGTTAATGGAAATAGAGCGTCTTTAAACATCAGTTTTTGGCTGATGGAGCAATCAATCTTTGTAAAAAAATAAATTACAGACATCTCTATGTTGTCTAGATGAAATACGCAAAGTCTCAGAATTTTGTCTTGAATACTGAATATTTGACACTAGTTTGAAATCTGCCTGTAAATGCATGGCCAGCTGTTCTGCAGCCTGGTGGTTCAGTCAGTGTGAAGCCTCTGACTCTCTGCTCAGGACTCAACACTGGGTTAGCCTAACCCTAACCCTAACCACTGGTCTCTGGTGGGGAAGGTTGTGAGTTTGAGTCCCGGGTTCTGCAGACTGAACATGCTTATGTCTGCTCAGGCTGTGGGTTAGACTCATGATTTCAAACATACTTCAAGGTTTAATGAGAATTTTGGTCCGGACAGGTCTGCTGATGGACCCTCATGTATTTCTCATTTGTCTTCCTCCTCTTCCTATTTTTCCTCTTCCTATTTCTCCTCTTCTTCCTCTTCCATCTTCTTCTTCTTCTTCTTCTTCCTCCTCTACCGCCTCAAAACGCCCGGCCCGACTCACCGCTGTGCAGCAGCTGTAATCTTTGTTTTTATTTTTATTTTTTTTTCTTGTAAAGCAAGAGAAGAAGTATCTGTGCTGTGCTTTATAAATCAACCTGATGTATTATTACACAGCTGATCTCTGACCGGTTCACCAGTCGGGAGGAAAGTCTCAGCAGCACAACAGGAAGTGTGTTAACTGTGTTTTCAGATGAAGCCCGGCCTCCGGTCGGTCCCTTACATCCAGACACACAGCAGAAAACTGAAGCTTCTCTGTTTCTTCTGTTTTGACTGACAGGTCAGTGATGTCATGATAAATCATCAATTTATTTAAAATTTCAAATCATCTGTCTTCATGTTGTTCCAGCAATCATCCTGCTGGAGAAACAGTCAGTCCGCTCTTCTGTTCCTACAGCTAACCCAGAGAACCAGCCAGTAAACAAACCGGTGAACAAACCAGTAAACAAACCGGTGAACCAGCCAGTAAACAAACCGGTGAACCAGCCAGTAAACAAACCGGTGAACCAGCCAGTGAACCAACCAGTGAACTCTGGGAAGGATATATATATTATGTAGGAATATTAACTTCCAAACATCATGTATGTTTGATGCTGATGTGACGTCATGTATGTTCTGTGTGAAACAAACATTCAGACTGTTCTTTCTGTTTCTGGTTTTGTGTTCCACAGCAGCAGCAGGTTGGAGTGTGTGTTGTGGTGTTGTTGTTGTTGTTGTTTGGTGTGTGTGTGTGTGTGTGTGTGTGTGTGTGTGTGTGTGTGTGTGTGTGTGTGTGTGTGTGTGTTGGACCTGCTGATAGCAGTGATGCTGTTTGGTTCATGGACTGTTCCTGACGCGGTTTCCCTGCTGAGGCAGCCGAAAACCGACCAGCTTCCACAAACACAAAGCTCCGCCCGGCTGGCAGCAGCACAACAGGCTGAACAAAGCCCCCCCCGTGTTTCCAGAAGGCCGCGGGTCCATAAAGGCGGGCGGTGCTCGGCTCGGCGCTGTTTGACACCCGGCCCCTCTCCGCTGCAGCACCATGCCTCTGCCGAGACGTCGCTCGTCGTTTCTGGGTCAGCCGTCGGCCGAGCGCCCGGCCTCCGGCGGCATCAGGGTCAGCTCGGCCGGCGGCACCTCGGCGCCGCGCGGCGTGTTCGTCGGCACCGCCCCGACGGGCGGAGCCTCCAGCCTGGGCACCCGGGTTTCGCGGCGCGCCCTCGGCATCAGCAGCGTCTTCCTGCAGGGCCTGAGGAGCAGCGCCGCGCCCGTCCTGCCCAGGACCGGGGACCGGGCCGCGCACGGCACCTCGCCCGGACTCAACACCTGTCTGATGGAGTACAGAGACAAGGTCCGCGCGCTGGAGCAGCTGAACCAGCAGCTGGAGGAGCAGATCCGCCTCTGTCTGGACCGCAGGGCCAGCAGCGCCGGAGCCTGGGGGCCGCTGAGGAGGGACTGGGAGGAGGTCTACCGACAGGTGATACTGACACACACTGACATATGAGCTACTGACACACTGACATATAATAATAATAATAATAATAATAATAACTTTATTTATATAGCACCTCTTAAAACTACCGTTACAAAGTGCTTCACAAACAAAGACAAATAAAAGAAAGCAAGAATTAAATCACAATCAACAAAATAAAATAAAGTAACAAATAAAACAGTTAAAAATAAAGATGACATTGTGGATAAAAAGCAACACATAAAAGAAACAGATAAAACAAGTACAGATAAAACAATTAAGAAAAATTAAGGCCATACGGTAAAAGTAAGTCTTGAGAGAGGATTTAAAAGAGGGCAGTGGATTTTCTGTCCTAAGTTCCTCAGGTAAACTATTCCAAAGGGTCCAAAAGCCCCGTCACCCTCGGTCTTTAGTCCAGACCGTGGAACAGCTAGCAGGGCCTTATCAGAGGATCTCAAGCTGCGGGCTGGTGAGTCCTGAGTTAAAAGCTCAGCCAGGTAGCTTGGTGCCATATCATGCAGGGCCTTAAAAGTCAAGACTAAAATTTTAAAATCAATTCTAAAACGGACAGGCAGCCAGTGAAGGGAAGCTAAAATAGGGGAGATATGATCATGCTTTCCTGATCCTGTTAAAAGTCTGGCGGCTGCATTTGGACACGCTGAAGCCTTGTAATCAGGTTTTGGCCAAGACATGTAAACAAGGCATTACAATAATCCAGACGAGAAGTGATAAAAGCATGAATAACTCTTTGAAGATCATTAAAAGTAATAAAAGATCTAATTCTAGAAATGTTCCTCAAGTGAAAGAAACACGACTGAGCTAGCCCTTTAACAGAGAGTGAGGTTCTGATCTAAAATCACTCCGAGGTGCTATGAGCTACTGACACACACTGACACACGATGACAGACAGGCTACTGACACACACTGACATATGAGCTACTGACACACTGACAGACAGAGGAGGGACTGGGAGGAGGTCTACTGACAGGTGGGAACACATGTAGCCTACTGTCATATATTGTCATGTACTACAACATACTGCCACATACTGTCAGGCCCTGGAAAAAAAAATTGCTTCAATTCAACTAATCACCATGTAAACGAATGCTACAGGCACACACACACACACACACACACACACACACGCACACACACACACACACACACACAGTGTGAGTGTGCAGCGCCCCCTGCTGGCAGCAGTCTCAGTGTAATGTGTCCTGCAGGTCAGTGAAGCCATCCTGGACAACGCCAGACTGATGCTGCAGACGGAGAACGTCCAGGCCAACGCCGAGGACTTCAAGGACAGGTCAGACCCCCCACCCCCCCCCACCCCCCCACCCCCATCTAACTGATCAATACTCGGTGGTGAACAAATTGATGTTGAACCCATGATGATGATCATGGGTAACAACAACAGACAGGAGAAAACAGAACAAAGACAGACGGACAGAGAGAGGCAGCGTGTGGCGCTGAGGGTCCAGATCACACACACACACACACACACACACACACACACACACACACACACACACACACACACATTTAAATCATTTATTTATGTCCACATAAATACAAGCATACAAAGGACAAAAACATTATAACTGCAGTCAAATATCAGGAGTCAGTCAGTTACATAAATGCTGAATTGGCCACGCCCACATGATGTCACAAAATGACAGACAGGATCCACTTCATAACAAGCAGCTTCCCTTCTCCATACTGACTTTCCTGGACTGTACATTGGAAAACAGATGCTGTACTTTGGGCAACGCTACTTGTCTGATCGCTTCCAACATCATAATAAGTGGCAGGAGCGATGCATTTATTAGATCAAGTCAGATATGATTTCATCGACTTGTTCTTTCCATTCACCTGCTACACTGAATTTATGACCAAGACGTGTACAGTGTGTGTCTCACGGTGAGAGTAAACTGTCAGTGGCTTATTACTAATTGTGAGTACAGGTGGTGTATCTGACTGAATGATAGCAGCGGTTTCCTCCACTGCACTTTTGGAATCTTTAAGCTCCTCTTCTCTAATGCTGCCGCTCCAGACAGTCTGTACTGCAGCCTGTTCATGAGTCTGCTGACCAGAGGAAGTCTGAGCGTCACCAGCAGGGGGAAATGAAGCCACTTTAACAACTGGGTGATCACTACCACACAGTTAACTGCACTCCATGGACAGCCGGTCTTAATTAGGGCTGATCGATTTTGAAAAATTATCTAATTGTGATTATTTTGACTGATGATTTGCGATATTAGAGGGAATGATCATTTTCACATCATTATTCTCATTTTCATTGAAAAACGTATTAAAATGATTAAGGTGTGATTTTTGCGGGGATCTGTACCAAACAAAGATGTTTTCTTCAGTCTGTAGAATATGATGTGTAGGCCAGGACATCTCTGCAGCACCACAATATTTACTTTAAAATTATTTTGACACATTTCACCTTTAACAAATATTGTGCCTCCTGCGATTTGAAAATTGCAGTAGGCCATATTGAGATTTTGATAAAATTTCAGCCCTAGTCTTAATGCCTACTTGGAGAGGGATTGGATCTGTGAGCTGTTTACCACAGACAGCCTGTATAAATGAACCATAATACTCATCTTTAACAATGTCAATATAAACCTGAGGTAGACAAGACATTACGTGCTAAAGTTCCAAATGCATCTCGGAGGTCCAGCAGGCTGTAGATTCTGGACTCGTGTTTAAAGTCATCAGTTCCTGTCTTGAGACAAAACACTTCATGCCTTGCCTGTTGATGTAAGACGTTTGCTTGGGGATAAGATGTCTGCAGCCATAAGCCACGGGAGGATTCAGGCAAGAATACATTTCATGAACACTTTATAGATGGTGGGTAGCAGGGACGTGTCTCTCCAGACTTGCCTGATATCAGACTGAACTGTCGACTGGTTCCACTCCGTCTCCATCTTCAGTCTTCATTGCCTCCACTCTGACCGATGTCCGTGGGGGGGGGGGATTCGATTTTCCCTAACCGATCACTAGAGACCGACGGGTTTGCTAGTTTAGTTTTTGAAAATGCTTCATTTTAGTTTAGTTTTTATTAGTTTCAGTGTTAGTTTTAGTCTTTTTTTGTAATATGGGGTATTTGTCAGGGGCGAGATTCAAAAATTCAAAATACCAGGCTTATGCATGAAATAAATTGACAAAGATGAAAACTAAAGAAATTTTCTCTATAATTTTAGTTTATTTTAGTTTTGTAAACACACAATACAGTTTCAGTTAGTTATCGTTTTTTTGTAAAGCCTCGTTTTTGTTTTTATTTCAGTTAACGAAAATGTTTTTTCACACCTAGTTTTCGTTATTTTGTTAGTTTTCGTTAACGATAGTAACCTTGATGCGTAGCCATGACAACACCAGAGACGGATCAGAAAGTATATAACATCTTTGACAACACAGAGCCAAGTAAAAACAAAGTATTTCAGGATTTCAAAGTAATTGGTACTTTTAATGGATTCAGAACAGCCTGGACAGCAGCGTCCATCTTGTCTACAGCGTCTCCATGTTGTTATTACTCCTCCTTGGTTCCGGCTCACAGCTTGACAACAGCTTGACGACGGCGTTAGTCCCGCCCCCGTGGCTCTGATTGGCTAATCGTTAGTCCCCCCCGGCGCTCATCGGACCGCTGTTTCATGTCACGATGCCAGACCAGAATCAGTCAGCTGGTGGAGTGGGCGGAGTCAAAGGTCTGGACCCAGGAAGTCTCCAGGCTGATGGGTTGTTGTCTTTTCTGGGGATTCTGTGAACAAGAGCCAACAATCAGGTCCTGCGTGGCCTTGAGAGATTCATACGACACGCCGTCCATTGCACTTGCTTTATTATGGGGTAGACACAGTCTCCACCAGCCTGAGTGAACTGCAGGTGTCAGGGAGGTCAGGGAGGTCAGGGAGGTCAGGGAGGTCAGGGAGGCAGCCGACATTTTCTCCTACTGTAACTGCACCCGCTCGCAATTATTTGGACACGGGGGGGGGGGGGGGGGGGGGGGTCGGGGTATTCGCTGTTATTCAAAATAATTTGAAAAGCTTTAGATTGTCTATACTGCCAGAGATGAGACTTTATTTCTGCTCACCTTCCTCCGTTGCCTGTGCCTTGTGGTTGTTAGTGAAGGACCGTCTCCCACAGGAAACGCATCACGCTTCAATCCGGAGCAGCAGGGTGTTCGGGGCTCCGGGAGCGGCTGCTTCAGTGGGAACTTTGTTAGAATCTGAGCTACGTATTTCGGTAGGGGGAATCCAAACGGTTTTCCACGGTGGCTCTCAGCTGTATGCCGTTCAGGAGGATTATGAGTCGGATCTGCCGAGGAAACAAAGTGTTGCTTCTCATGATATCCTCCGGTAACCAAACTGCTCCTGAAAGCTCCTGAAGGAACGCATGTTAGACTGTTGAGTCACTTTGGTCTTGGAGCCGGAAAATGATAAGCCTTGCTTTTCCCAGGTCTTCAATCCCGTACATAATCAACAGATGATAACGGCCACCGCCTCTTGATAAATCCCTTCCTTTATTTTGCGCCTCAGCCTTGGAACACCCACAACTGCATCTGCAATTAGACCGAAGCGAAAAAAATGGCGCACCCAGATCAACCCATGATTTCAGGCACAAATCCCCTGTGCGCTGTCTTATAGATCAGATAACAAGGTTTTAGCACCGGTCGCAATGCGATTTGCACTGCCGCAAACCTTTAATAGATCCGGGCCTTAGTCTGTAAAATGTCAAAAATTATGACAAATGCCCATCGCCAGTTTCCAGAGCCCACAGTCAAATTTCTTCCTTAGGCTTAGGTTTAGGGTTAGAAAAAACCCCAAGTATTCAATTTATAGCCTAATGATATGAAACAGAGGAACGTAGCAAATCTGTGAAGCTGTAACCAGCAAATGTATTCATATATGTACTTTTACTTGATAAATTACTAAAACGAAATTGTTTAATTTTGTGCCGATCGATCAACCGATCGATCGACTCATGGTTTCAGCAGTATGCTGCTGAAGCAGCTGAAGGAGGCTAACGGCTGTTTGACCTCCTGCAGGTTCGAGAACGAGCAGCCGTTCAGGAAGGCGGTGGAGGAGGAGATCAGCTCGCTGTACAAAGTGATCGACGACGCCAACATCACCAAGGCCGACCTGGAGGAGCAGATGGAGAACATGAGGGCCGAGCTGCGAGGCCTGGAGCACAACCATGAGGAGGTCTGGTCAATCAATAACTGAACCATGAGGAGGTCTGATCAATCAATAACTTAACCATGAGGAGGTCTGGTCAATCAATAACTTAACCATGAGCAGGTCTGATCAAACTCAGTAATAACTAACCCTGCTCTAACCCTGGAGTTTTATACTGAATAATAATCAATCCAATATTTTGTGTCAATATTTATTATCTTTACCTTTTATAATTTCCCCCCCAAAAATCCCACTACTACTACTAATAACAACAATGATAATAATGTCACATTAGAATCAGTCCAGGTTCAGGTCTTCCCATAGACAACCAGTGTAGTATCAACTCAACAATAAATGCAGTATGTAATCAATCAAACTGCATCAGATCAGACCGGATATCAGTCAGACTGATACAACAAGTTTTACTATATTTATATATCTAGTTATCCAGATATTACGACACTACTTCAAAATATAAGAGAAAACATTTTGCAAAGATGCGTTTGTTCTGACCCGTCTGACCCTCTGACCCATCTCACCCTCTGACCCGTCTGACCCTCTGACCCGTCTCACCCTCTGACCCGTCTGTTGTCTGTCCAGGATGTGCGGGTCTTGTACGGCCAGATGGCGGGACGCGATGTGGACGAACCGGACGCTCCCATAGAAACCAGTCTGGACCAGATACTGGCCTACATCCGAACCCACTGGGAGAAAGTGATCGAGAGGAACCGAGCCGAGACCGACAGCTACCTGGAGTGCAAGGTACAGACCAATCAGGAGACAGGTAGATATATACAAAGTATGGACCAATCAGGAGACAGGTAGATAGAGTATATACAAGGTACGGACCAATCAAGAGACAGGTAGATATATACAAAGTATGGACCAATCAGGAGACAGGTAGATATATACAAAGTATGGACCAATCAGGAGACAGCTAGATATATACAAAGTATGGACCAATCAGGAGACAGGTAGATATATACAAGGTTTATATCTGTTGTGCCCTGTAGTGTCCCGTCCTGTAGTGTCCTGTAGTGTCCTGTAGTGTCCCGTCCTGTAGTGTCCTGTAGTGTCCTGTAGTGTCCTGTAGTGTCCCGTCCTGTAGTGTCCTGTAGTGTCCTGTAGTGTCCCGTCTTGTAGTGTCCTGTCCTGTAGTGTCCTGTCCTGTAGTGTCCTATAGTGTCCTGTAGTGTCCCATCCTGTAGTGTCCTGTCCTGTAGTGTCCTGTAGTGTCCCGTCCTGTAGTGTCCCGTCCTGTAGTGTCCTGTCCTGTAGTGTCCTGTAGTGTCCCGTCCTGTAGTGTCCCGTCCTGTAGTGTCCTCTCCTGTAGTGTCCTGGAGTGTCCCGTCCTGTAGTGTCCTGTAGTGTCCCATCCTGTAGTGTCCCGTCCTGTAGTGTCCCGTCCTGTAGTGTCCCGTCCTGTAGTGTCCCGTCTTGTAGTGTCCTGTCCTGTAGTGTCCTGTCCTGTAGTGTCCCGTCCTGCCCTGTAGTGTCCTGTAGTGTCCCGTCATGTCCTGTCCCGTCCTGTACTGTCCCGTCCTGTAGTGTCCTGTCCTGTAGTGTCCCGCCCTGTAGTGTCCTGTAGTGTCCTGTAGTGTCCCGTCCTGTAGTGTCCTGTAGTGTCCCATCCTGTAGTGTCCTGTAGTGTCCTGTAGTGTCCCGTCCTGTAGTGTCCTGTAGTGTCCCATCCTGTAGTGTCCTGTAGTGTCCTGACCTGTAGTGTCCTGTAGTGTCCCGTCCTGTAGTGTCCTGTAGTGTCCTGTCCTGTAGTGTCCTGACCTGTAGTGTCCTGTAGTGTCCCATCCTGTAGTGTCCTGTAGTGTCCTGTCCTGTAGTGTCCTGAAGTGTCCCGTCCTGTAGTGTCCCATCCTGTAGTGTCCTGTCCTGTAGTGTCCCGTCCCGTAGTGTCCCGTCCTGTAGTGTCCCGTCCTGTAGTGTCCCGTCCTGTAGTGTCCCGTCCCATCCTGTCCTGTCCTGCAGTAAGCAGCCTCAGCCACCTGTTTGTTAAAGTGTGTGTTGCTGCAGCAGGCGGAGTGTGTGAGCAGCCAGCTGAGCCGTGAGGAAGAGGAAGTGGAGACGCTGAAGGCCGAGTGCAGCGACGCCGGCTGTAAGATCCAGAGCCTGCAGGCCGAGACCGAGTCCATCAGAGCGCTGGTGAGCGGGCGGCGAGCGCCGCCTTTTAAAGAAACATCTTGATGAAATATTTTATTAACAAAATAATTAAATCTAGAAACTAATTTTGTTTGAAAAATGACAGAAACCAAACTAAAATTGAAGCGGATCAAACCGAACTAATGTTTTTGTGCCCGTGCAGAAGCGCGGCCTGGAGAACTCGCTGGGCGACGCGCGGCACTGGCACGAGCTGGAGCTGCAGAACCTCGGCTCGGTGGTGGCCAAGCTGGAGGCGGAGCTGGCCGACGTGCGCGGCGACATCGAGCAGCAGCGCCGCGGGTACGAAACCCTGATGAGCAACAAGCTGCGGCTGGAGCAGGAGATCGGAGCGTACCACGGCATCCTGGACGGGGAGGAGAGCCGCTACCACCCCGCCCCCCCCGTGTGAGTCCCGAGGCCACGCCCCCACCCTGTCTGCCTTAACCCGTAGTCCTCCGGCGAAACCTTGTTTTACGTTCACAGTAACGCGCGTTCCAGTCCGACCGCAGTCTGCTGAGGCTCGGTGCCTTGCTCAGAGGCGGCTCAGCGGTAGCGACTGAGGGAGGGGAGAGCGTTCCGTTTTCCCGACCGGTGCGGGGATTTGAACTGGCGACCTTCCAGACTGAGATTAACTTTTCCCTAACTCTGTTCAGGGATTCAAACCAGCAACCTTCTGGTCACAGGCCCAGGCTCAGCTGTCTGCCTGGATTTCAGACAGGAACATTTTTTGAAAGTTGCTTGAATTCCTGGACTGACCTGGTGTTTCTATTTTAGAAAAAAACACAGTAAGGATGAACATGTAATGCCAGTGTAGTTAGACAGTATAGAACGTTAACTGAGGGGAAAGCTGCCATTTCAAACTACTGCTACCAAAAATAAAATAGTAATAATAATAATATACCATTATACCAATAACTGCCATTTTTTGCCCGCTTCCTTAGCTAGTTTCAAACAAAGTACAGCTCAGTCCAAGAAGCCTGCAGACCGGTCTGGTCTCATTCTGACTTCCGGTTCATGAGAAGAAGATTTTTGAAGGTATTTCAAAATATCCAAAAAGGCAGAAAATTATTTATGTTCATTATTTATGGGTCCTAGATGCAACATTGTTCAGCATGATCAAATACATATGTGTACCAAGTTTCATTCACATCTCTATGACTAAGGGCAGAAACATAGTTTACTTTAATTACACATGGATGGCTCTCGCACGTATCCTGCGGTCGTTTAGAGCGCTCTGAGTGCAAGTCCTCAGAAATGAACGCTATCCACAAGGTGCAATACCGTCATAAACCGCGGGGGGCAGTATAGGCAGGAACCACAGTGTTCTGCCCAGTGACTGGACAGATGCTGGGACAGATGGTGGGATCATCAGAAGGGAAGCTGGTCTCCCGCCACTGCAGCTTTCTCCCGTCTTCTCAGTGCATCCATCATAACAATCTCCTCCACTGTTGCCATGTTTGTTGTTGTACAGAAACGGAAGTAGCTGTCAACATATTCCGACCCTCTCCTGCCCTCTAGTGGGTATCTGGTGGATCAACCAGTTGGACAGAAAGTACGCCGATGAGTGTGTGAACATTGAAGCATGTTTGTGCCTTAATGGGACGGCGGGCGGAGCCTTAGAATTTGGCAGCTTATTATAGCGCCCCCTATGGCCCAATCGGTGACTGGTAGCTGTTGACCAGGACTATCTATATGCCAAAATGGAGAAAAAGTTATCAATGTATGGAGAAGTTGGACAAAATACAAACAATAATAATAATAATAATGCTAATAATAATAGGAATTCCAGCAGTAATAATAATAATGATAATGATAATACCTCTCCAGGTTCTCAGACCAGCCTTCAGAGCCTGAGGGAGCTGCCAGTCCTCCTCCCGACGCTCCAGGACCTCCAGGACAGTGAGGCTCAGTCTGCTGCTCCCATGTGGAGAATCTGAGCAAAACGACGCCCAGCCCAGGATTTTCTGGACCATCGTGTTTACACCACATGTTGTCATCAAAGACCCCATGATATTTAAAGCTCTGGGGAAATGATTTTATATGATGTTGTGTGGAGGTGTGCATCATGTTGGTGATGCAGGAAGTACAGTGTTTGAGCGAGAAGCAGTGATGAAGGTGACTTTCTTAAAAATTGAGCTTTCAAAATGTTTTCAGAAGCCCTCGAGTGCAGCAAGTCCTTACTGTAGATTTACAGAAAGAGAGGAGAGAAAAGAGCAATATCTAAAACTAAACATCATTTATGGGAAACGTTTGGCATGTATAATCTCCTTGCAGTACTCTGGTTGGGGACATTGCTTAAAACCTCCATTCTGACTTCAAGAGGTCTTGAATAATCGCAAAACCTGATTTTGTATTAAATATTATGGAACAGAAGTGAACACTGTAAACAGCAGCAAAAAATAAAATAAGGAAATGTGATGAAAGCTTGTTGAGTGCAACCCCAGTCAGCTCCAATAAAATCACAATGACTCAAAAACATTTTCATTCCTGAAGAAGCAAGAAAGAAAAGCTTGTGCCAAATGAAATATCAGTTTCTGCTGAAATCTGTCTGCTTCCTTTTTCTTTACAGGAACCTTTGATAACAGGCAGCGAGTTTTAATAAATAAGAGCAGCAGGAAAAATGTGTTTCATGTTGGATTTGAAAACTGTAAACTTTTATTTCACACATGAAGTGTCTGCAGCAGACAGCGTGACACACTGCCCGGGGTGCAGGTTCAGCAGTGAAGCCAGTTCTCACTTCCCATCCTGTCTTCACTGAACAGGCAGGCAGACTAGACTGCTTCTGTTTTGGCTGGGAGTCGGGTGTCACTGTCACTGGGTGTCACTGGGTGTCACTGGGTGTCACTGGGTGTTACTGGGTGTTACGGAGCCCCTAAGGGGACATGGGCAAAAAAAAAAAATCTTTGAGCACCAGATAGTTTTCCGTGCGCACCAGAAACTTAAAAGATTTTTTTTTTCTTAAAGAGTTTCTCATGAGCACGGGAAACTTTCTCTAACTATCTGGTGCGCACCAGAAACTTTCCCGTGCGCACACAATACTTTCTCGTGCTCACAGGATAGTTTCTGGTGCGCACCAAAAACTTAAAGATTTTTTTTTTTTGCCCATGTCCCCTTAGGGGCTCCGTAGGGTGTCTCTGGGTGTCTCTGGGTGTCTCCGGGTGTCTCTGGGTGTCTCTGGGTGTCTCTGGGTGTCTCTGGGTGTCTCTGGGTGTCGCCGGGTGTCTCTGGGTGTCTCTGGGTGTCTCCGGGTGTCTCTGGGTGTTGCCGGGTGTCTCTGGGTGTCTCTGGGTGTCTCTGGGTGTCTCCGGGTGTCTCTGGGTGTCTCTGGGTGTCTCTGGGTGTCTCTGGGTGTCTCTGGGTGTCTCTGGGTGTCTCCGGGTGTCTCTGGGTGTCTCCGGGTGTCTCTGGGTGTCTCTGGGTGTCTCCGGGTGTTGCCGGGTGTCACCACAGTGTCTCAGTGGCTTCAGGTTGCTGGTGTGAACAGATCTGCAACACACTGCGTTACTGAGAAGAACTGACACAAAATAAAACCTTTTGGTGCCAATAATCCAAAACTACCTGACTGAAATGTGATGACAGTCTGTGGTTTTGGAAATGCCTCATTTGTACAAGAGTCTTAGATACAAGTGTTGCATTTATGAACAAATCCAAGTCACATTGTGAAACAATCAAATGAAATCTAGGATAGCATCAAAGAGCATTTTTATAAATGAGGCATGACAACTCAGTCTAGTCAATCCAAACAGTATATCCATCATACTGACAGGTATCACAGGACTCACAGGTAACTGATTAAATCAGACAGTACAGAAACACCAGGAGTTCAAGAGCTGGAAACTGGGTCTTTAATCCCTACACCTGATTTTGCATGAAGCATGGTGGAAAAGAAACGAAAAAGGCATAAAATAACCAAGAAATGATGATCTAAGCTTGTTAATCCCCATCCCACTGGCCTCCTGTTTAAAGACAGGACAACATGAAATATTTCAGCCAGAAAATACTGAAGCCCTACAGGATAAACCAGAGGAAACACACAGTGCCGCCCCATGTGAAGACTGTGAAGTTAGTGACTGCTGGAGTGTTACTGTTAGTGATCCTGAATGGGACTAGTTCAGTTAGCTGGACTGTCACCCTCCACCTGCTGATGCCACCCAGTGGTGACTGGAAGAACTACAGGCAGCACCAACGTCAGGCCACACCCACCTGGAGCTGGTAGAGCTAGCTAGCTGAGCTAGTGTGTTAGCTGAACTGATTAGCGAGCTGAACTGATTAGCTAGCTGAACTGGTCTGTTAGCTGAAGTGGTCTGTTAGCTGAGCTGGTTAGCTAGCTGAACTGGTCTGTTAGCTGAAGTGGTTTGTTAGCTGAGCTGGTTAGCTAGCTGAACTGGTCTGTTAGCTGAACTGGTCTGTTAGCTGAAGTGGTCTGTTAGCTGAACTGGTGTGTTAGCTGAAGTGGTCTGTTAGCTGAAGTGGTCTGTTAGCTGAACTGGTCTGTTAGCTGAAGTGGTCTGTCAGCTGAAGTGGTGTGTTAGCTGAAGTGGTCTGTTAGCTGAGCTTGTTTGTTAGCTGAGCTTGTTTGTTAGCTGAGCTGGTTAGCTAGCTAGAGGCTGTTGGCCTCAGTGTGTTAGATGCAACTTCAATGGATAGAACGGTCTTTCCCATTAAAAATCAACGTTCCTGGACGGTCGGAGCGGCGGCCATTTTATGTGAACCGTTGGGCTAGCTTCCTGACTTGCGGCAAATCGGTGAGGTGAGAGGTGTCAAGTTTCACTCTGCCTCCACTAGGCGGAGCTCCACCAACTGCTGCTGTCTTTTTTAAGCTGGTCAACAGTTTTGACATCTACGGAGAAATGGTAGAAAAAAAAACTTGATGTGTAAATCTGTGCGAATGGATTGTGAACCCGAGGGCACGGTTTAGAAATTCGTACGCAGTTTACGGATTTACACATGAAGTTTTTTTTTCTACCATGTGACCCCAGAGGGGCTCCGTAGACATCTGTGCAGTTAGTGGAAGTGTTTATAGTTGAGTTAATGTCAGCTGATGTGTGTTAGCCGTTTGAAGTTAGCGAACGCTAACTTTTCTTCTACACTAAAGGCATGCTAAGCTACGTTAGTTTATAACATTTAAGGCGCAATATTAAGTTAAAGGAACCTGTTTGATGATGAGGCTTACCAGCTGGTTTGCTAATGTGCTGATTTTGACGAGAAGAGCTAGAGAGAGAAACACAATCTGTGATTAAGCTACGTTAGCCTCGTTGCTAACGTTAGCTTTCAGTTGAGTTCTGACAGTCTGCTAACAGACTCACCTGCTCAGTTCTCAGTGTGACAGATTTTACAGCCTTCATGTCCAGACTGTGTTGTCACCATAGCAACTAACGCTTAAAATTCCATAATCACATAATCTGTACTAGCCAAATTACCATGACAAACAGTGGAAGAACCGTTCTATCCATTCTAGTCTTCTGGTTAGAAGTGACTGGAGAAACACCTCATTGATACTGGAGTTACTGGATTCAGACTGGACTGACCCTGACTGTGTTTTTATGTAAAGCACGTTGAGTTTCCTGGTGCATGAATAAAGAATAAAGTTTGACTGAACTGTTGGTTGGAAAGCCTGGCAGCGGTGGAAGGTGATATGTGGAGCCAGGGTTTCTATTCTTTCTTGCCACTTTGCTAATGTTTTTCACAATAAAAGCCCCCGGCCACTGCAGGCTTCCATGTGCTGATTACTGTCCAACCACTCTGCTGTAAGCACCGGCCTGTTCCTGTTACAAGGCCAAACTACACCAGCTGGTTTCACTAACTTCTAATCAGTGAAATCAGCTGCCATGTGATTGGCTGGAATGAAAACCTCCATGGATCCTGATGGAGAAGCGGACAGATCCAAAGTAATAACAGAACAAGGCTGAAGAATGACAAAATGTGTTGCTGCACAAATACATATTAAAAAACATATACAGAGCCAAGTATCCTCATAGATCCTCAACAGGCAAAACATCCAACAGTGTCAGACTTGATGTAACCCAGATCCTGTTTAGTTTGGTGCTGCTGTCAGTCTGTTGTCCTGTACCATGTGTTACTGTAATCAATATGTCTGATAAGTGAAACGGTCAAATGAACAGACTTGGAGACTGAAGACCTTTTAACTGACAAGAGAAAATGATTAAAAGCAGCTGACCTTGTTTCAAGTAAAAAGCCTCATTTCATTTGGAAAGTAAAGTTAGTTCCTCTTGATATTCTAGTCATTTGAATCAAGTATAAAATCAACGTTTAATATTTGATTCATGAGTCCACACACTTGCTAATTGCAGAATGCCAGCTAGTCCCCCAAAGGCGAACTCTATAGCTTTTTACCCATAATCCCACAGGCTCGAACCCGGTAGCGTACAGTCTGTCGGAGCCTCAGACCGGCCGTCGTACCTGGTGAAGCTCGACGAACGGAGAGGAGCGCTTCCTCTTCCCCGCTCTTAGTTCCTACGGTCCCGCATCAGAAATCCCGACTTTAATCTTCCGGCTCCGATCGGCCGGTCTAGGCGGGCTGGAGGGGTATACACCCGACCCCGACCCCGCCCTCGTGGCAGACCATGGGCGCCATGAACGTCCAGTGGTTGTCGTCGGCGTTGTACATCTCTACGGAGCTGAGGTTGGACTGTCCGTCGTAGCCGCCCACGGCGTACAGCCTGCCGGACGTGGCCACCAGCGACACTCTGCTGCGCCGGGTGTTCATGGCCACCAGGTGGCTCCACTGTCCGGACGCCGAGCCGTACACCTCGGCGCCGCTGAGGAAGCCCGAGCCGTCGTAACCTCCCGCCACGTACATGTGGCTGCCCAGCGCCGCCGCGCCGTGCCGACATCGCTTATTCATCATCCCCGCCGCCGGGTGCCAGCGGTCGGTGTGGTGGTTGTAGTACTCCACCTGCAGGAGGGAGGAGGCGTTACAACACAAACCGGACGGAGATCTGGTCTGATGTCAGGATCTGCTCCGGACCGATGAGGCGGTTTGATCGATTACATATTGATTGTAGAATTGATCGATACTACACAGCTGTTACCCTGAACCGATTCTAATGAGACATACAGGTATGTATGAATTTGATGTTTATTATTATTGTGATGAGGTGAGCGAGTCCTGTAGCTTGAGTCTGTTTGGTCTGTTACAGTCTGTCCTGCTCCATGCGTCTGTCTGTTGTGTTCTGTGATCAACTGACCGTGTTGAAGATCTGCAAACCGTCATGGCCGCCGGAGACAAAAATGCGTCCGTCGAAGACCGTCACGCCGGCGGCGCTGCGGCTGGCGCTCATCTCCATCACCACCGCCCACCTACAGGAAGCCAGCAGGGCCAAACTTTATCTGACACCATGACATCATATGATATTTCAATTAGGCTTGGGCGTAGGGCTGGGCAATATATCGATATTATATCGATATCGTGATATGAGACTAGATATCGTCTTAGATGTTGGATATGGTAATATGGTGATATGGCATAAGTGTGTTTTCCTGGTTTTAAAGGCTGCATTACAGTAAAGTGATGTCATTTCCTGAACTTACCAGACTGTTCTAGCTGTTCTATTATTTGTCTTTACCCACTTAGTCATTATATCCACATTACTGATGATTATTTATCAAAAATCTCATTGTGTAAATATTTTGTGAAAGCACCAATAGTCATCCCTACAATATTGTCGCAATATCGATATCGAGGTATTTGGTCAAAAATATTGTGATATTTGATTTTGTCCCTATGGCCCAGCCCTACTGACAACTCAACATGTAGCCCACTGTGTAGAAAATACAGAGATATATATCGTGTATCGCCATTCAGCCTAAAAATACTGAGATATGATTTTTGGTCCATATCGCCCAGCCCTACTTGGGCGATATCCAAAATGTAATATGGCCACGCTGTCCCGCCAACATATTGCAGTATATGACATTATTACGGGGTGGGGGGGGGTCTAAATTCTAAATTACTTCAAATTTCAAGGCTATTATCATTATTATTATTATTATTAATATTCCTAACAATAACAATAATAATAATAATTATTATTATTTAAGAATTCAAGAAATGGCCATTTGCTATAATTTGCTCATTCCTTCCATCTCCAGGAAAACAGGCTGACTGTGCAGAAGGGAAGCCACCTGAAATAAAACAAAACTTTTCACTACAACTGTGATTATTTCTGTTGTTTACTGTCCTGCCGCTAGATTATAAGTTTATAAATTTAAAACTGTACACAATTATGATCTAAGCAACGCATGGTTTTGGGGTTGTTGGATCTGTTCACCGACGTGTTCAATGTCAGTTTCCATTCAAATGAATGGGAAGTAAAAATCTGAACGCTACAAACTGGTCCAGCTGCATCTGATCTTGGTGGAGATTATATTCTGGAGTGGAATATTGCTTTAAGGCAAGTGTGTCTAAAGCCTAAGTGCCCTAATTATGATATTCTGTCTTATTTGTGGTTAAAAGGCCGCGTCATGTGTCAGGAGGGGCGTTTGAAACACGCCCCTCCCAGCCAGAAGCAACAGGCTGAACAAACAAACGCTCCTCCTCTCCCAGCCCAGGCTGAAGAGACGCAGAGTCTCACCTGTCCGTCTCCGGGGAGTAACACTCCACCGAGTTCAGGGACGACTTTCCGTCGTAGCCGCCGCACACGAAGATGTGACCGTCAATCACAACCGTTCCCATGGCGCTGGACAGGAAACAGCAAAGACTCTTATCAACTCTGCTTCCACTGGGGAACAGGGACCAGCTCACCAAGTCTCAAGTCAAGTCTCAATGTAGATCACCAAGTCAAGTCCAAGTCATTAATGTCAAGTCTCAAGTCTAAATGTAGAACAGCAAGTCAAGTCAGAACAAATCAAGAGTCCAGTATCAATTTAATATCTTAAAGAAAACTAAATATCTAGGACTTTTCAATGCAATATGGTTTTAATAGGATAAAAACTTGGTAAGAGCATCATGAGTTTGATTTCTATAATCAGTTTCAACTTCAATAAATTCAATCATTCCATACAAATTCAGAAAACAGGTTTTAAATTCAGTCGTCTGCTGGAACAAATCTCATCACTTTCAATCTAAGTCATTTACACAAACACAAGATCTCAAGTCAAGACTTTAGAAACCTTTTCAAGTCATCAGAGACAAGTCAGAGTCAAGTCCCAAGTCACCAGAACCCAAGTCAAGTCCTAAATCACCAGAACCCAAGTCAAGTCCCAAGTCACCAGAACCCAAGTCAAGTCCAGTCTCAAGCTATTAAAGCTGTGACTCGAGTCCAAGTCATGTGACTCGAGTCCCCACCTCAGTGAACTTCTACATTACATTTATATAAAATCAGATTAGATGAAACTTTATTGATCTGTGGGGAAAATGCAAACAGTAACAGGATCCAGTAAAGAAAATAATATAAATAAGAATAGAGGCAATATTAAATATAACACAAGTTAAACAGAAATATATGAATGAATGGTATGAAAATCTATGAATTACAGCCTGGTGCAGGGTGTGCAGAATAACATCCTGAGATATAGACATATGAATGAAAACATGTATGATATGAAAATATATATAAAAAAGAAGTATATATAGTATGAAATGAGTGCTGGATGTATATCAATATTCTGGTTTTGGAAATCATGACATAATTCTGCTGTCTGAACTGACGAGAACAAGCAGATTTTATTTAAAAAGTGTCGTTTTAAATTATTATATTATATTATATTTCCATATAAAATGTCAGTTTTGTTGGACATCTCGCCTAACACTACCATTCAGTTCAATGGGATTTGACTATTTAACATGTGAAACATATCGTGATAGATATCGATATCGAAAAGATTCCTTATGATTATGGTGATATTGATTTCAGCCCTATGGCCCGGCACTGTATGAAATACAGTGTGGAGATCTATAGATATAAATCTATAGATATAAATCTATAGATATAAAACCGGAGGAAGGCCGTCTCCTGTCTGACCTGCGCTGGCTGTTCATGCTGGAGACTCTGGTCCAGCTGTCCGTCTCGGGGTTGTAGACCTCCACCGTGCTGAGCCGGGATTGGCCGTCGTATCCTCCGATGGCGTACAGCAGCCCGTTGACCACGGCCACGCCCACGCGGCTCCGGGCCGTCCTCATCGGCTGGCATCGCTCCCAGAAGTTTCCGACGGGATCGAACACTTCGACCACGTTCAGAGAGTCGCCTGGTGGAGAAACAGAAGCGGCTTCATCAGATTATTATTCAGGATGAAAAGA
The DNA here is from genome assembly GCF_046629955.1 of Centroberyx affinis. Lineage (NCBI taxonomy): Eukaryota > Metazoa > Chordata > Actinopteri > Beryciformes > Berycidae > Centroberyx > Centroberyx affinis. Next base: position 29,210 of record NW_027280342.1, on the reverse strand, counting down.
GTTAAAAACATCACACCGTCCCTCAGCCTGCTGTCTCCCTCTACTGCAGGTACTCATTTACTACGTTTCCCAGAATGCCTTTCAACAACTCCCAGAGAAGAGGTGGGGACTTGTTCCATTCAGTAAAAGGTGAACATGTAAGTATCAGTAGCTAGCCAGCTGGCTGGTGAACACGAGCTGAATCCTGAGTCCTCGCAGACTTCAGTCTCGCACCGTGACGTGTTCGGCGAGGGCCGGGCTGCCAGGCTGAGCCGCTGACAGACTGACCTCAGGTCTGTTTCACTCGTTGCCGTGGAAACGTACGAAGCGACAGTCTAGAGACACCTACAGTCAGGCACACGGGGATCTCTACAGCACTCGCGTATGTAATCCTTCTAGGTGTTTAGTGAGTGAACAAAATGATGCTCAACATACAGACTCCACACATTCAAATACAGAGATGTTTGTAAATAAATTGGATATTTCTTACATTGGAAAACCTTCTATTGTGGTTTTTCGTTCATTTTTCATAGCCTGGATATTTGGCATCACACTGCACAGCTTTTATAGGCTCCCATCACTTAAAGACTACAATAATAAAATGCATATTGATTTCCTCTACAGTCTATACTTTACATATTTCTGTCATGATGTGGTTGGAGATTATTTCTGGCCGACATGATTCAAGTTTTAATAAAGTCGTTGTTTTACACATTCATAATAAGTTCTTTTTGTTTTTCTGTTCGGCAATTGGAAAAACTACAACGTCACCTCCGTATTGCAATGAATTGTGGGTAATTAAATCAGTGAAGTCCAGACATCTGGATCCAGCTACTGAGGTGGCCATGCTGTGACTGAAACCCCTTCCTGTCTCCCTGCTGCATTCTGGTCTACTGAGTCTGCTGCAGTGCATTCTGGTCTCTCTCCTGCTCCTGTGGTGGAGAAACTGGTCTCTCTCCTCTTCTCTGGTGGATCTCTCCCTGTATGATTGTTGAATGTCTCTTGGTGCAAAATGGCGGCTCTAGAAAGAAGCCCTCGCTCTTTGATCCTGAGGGACTGACACCAAAACCTGACGTTTACCGCTGAGGTTTTACATCCTGAAACATTTTCTCATATCAAACTATAAACATCTGGAGGTGACGTCACCTCGTCTGTGATTGGCTGGTTAACCACCAAGAAGAAAAACACATCTACACTGAACAAAAATATAAACACAACACTTTTGTTTTTGCTCCCATTTTTCATGAGTTGAAATAAAAGATCAAAGACTTTTTCTATGCACACAAAAGGCTTTTTTCTCTCAAATTTTGTTCACAAATTTGTTTAAATCCGTGTTAGTGAGCACTTCTCCTTTGCCAAGAGAATCATCCACCTGACAGGTGTGGCATCAACATGCTGATTAAACAGCTGATTACTGCACAGGAGTCTTGGGCTGCTCACAGTAAAAGGCTCTAACATGTGCAGTTTTATCTTGAAAAAAGACATTTATTAGGCACTGAACTATGGATCTCACATGACTTATTTTTTGAAAACCAGTCAGTATCTGGTGTGAGCATCATTTGCCTCATGCAGTGCGACACATGTCCTTCACATAGAGTCGATCAGGTTGTTGATTGGCTGAGCCAAGCTGCTGGATATCGGCAGGAAGTGGAACAGGCTGTCGTACAGCCGATCCAGAGCCTCCCAAACAGGCTCAGTGGGACATGTGACAGGTCTGCTGAGTATGAGACCATGAAGAACTGGGAGGTTTTCAGCTTCCAGGAATTGTGTTCAGATTAGGGCTGGGCGATATGGACCAAAAATCATATCTCGGTATTTTTAGGCTGAATGGCGATACACGATATATATCTCGGTATTTTCTACACAGTGGGCTAAATGTTGAGTTGTCAGTAGGGCTGGGCCATATGGACAGAATCAAATATCACAATATTTTTGACCAAATACCTCAATATCGATATTGCCAAAATTGTAGGGATGACTATTGCTGCTTTCACAAAATATTTACACAATGAGATTTTTGATAAATAATCATCAGTAATGTGGATATAATGACTAAGTGGGTAAAGACAAATAATAGAACAGATAGAACAGTCTGGTAAGTTCAGGAAATGACATCACTTTACTGTAATGCAGCCTTTAAAACCAGGAAAACACACTTATGCCATATCACCATATTACCATATCCAACATCTAAGACGATATCTAGTCTCATATCACGATATTGATATAATATTGATATATCGCCCAGCCCTAGTTCAGATCCTTGCAGCATGGGGCCGAGTATCATCCTGCTGCAACATGAGCTCTGGATGTTCCTGCAGTCAAAACTTGTGACATCTGTGGCTTTGTGTTGTGTGATAAAAACACATTTTAGAGCCTTTTACTGTGAGCAGCCCAAGACTCCTGTGCAGTAATCAGCTGTTTGATCAGCATCTTGATGCCACACCTGTCAGGTGGATGGATTCTCTTGGCAGAGAAGTGCTCACTAACACGGATTTAAACTAATTTGTGAACAAAATTTGAGAGAAATAAGCCTTTTGTGTGCATAGAAAAAGTCTTTGATCTTTTATTTCAACTCATGAAAAATGGGAGCAAAACCCAAAGTGTGAATGAAAACAGCAGCAGCTTGTAACAGAGCGGCTGACCGGAGCTGTTCAGTCCTCCCACAGCGTAGATCAGGCCGCTGATGGAGGTGCAGCAGCGCTGGCGGGTTTTGAAGGCCGGGAGGTGCGGCCGGCGCTCCGGCATCAGGTGGAAGTCCTTCGCTTCGTCCACCAGGTCTCTGTCACAAAACAGATCTGGATCAGCACCGGTCCGACTTGCTGTGTAAAACACGCTCAAGCCTCTGGACGCTTTCCTTCACACAGTAAACAAGAAGCTGCCAAGATTTGAATAAAACATTAAAACTTAATAACTTTGAACTGTTCTTATTCTATTATTTTTTTTAATGACCTTCTTTGTTCTGCTGCTGTACTGTACATCGCTGCTGTGACACCTGAATTTCCCCTAGGGGATCAATAAAGTGCATCTTTATCTTTATCTTTAACTAATCACTGTGACAGCTGATCTGCTGCTGGTATTTCTCTGTCATTTATAACCAGAGAAGAAACACGTAGACTGATAGATTTCAAAACTGCAATTCAATTCTCTTACTTTTTAGATGCTTTTCATTATGCACATCAGAGCAGAAACTAGGCAGTGAATTACTGTTCCATGACTTCAACACATGAACCTTAAAACACTTCACTGCTTCAAACAGAGAGTTTGTCTGGTAAAAGCTTTCAGCTTTACATCTAATGTAATGTATCTATGCTGAATATGAGAGAAAAGTGGATTTTCTCACTGATGCCTATATATTTTGAACATTATACGATAGCAGTTGTAACAGGTTTCCAGGGTCATGACACTGAACTCAGCAGATCACATCACCATGGAAACTTCATATCCAAACCGAAGTCGCAGTCGGTGTTTTTTGTCACCTGCATCTGTGGCAGCAGCGGACGAGCTCGTCCTGCTGGACCCGGTCGGACAGGAACTGAGGTCGGCAGAGAGGAAGTCGGATCTTGGCCAGCAGCTCAGGCAGCAGGGCCTCGCGCCGCGCCCCGTCGTGACGAACCCACGCCAACACCGCCTCGAACACCTGCACAGGAAGCTCCGCGCTCAGACAGGAAGTACAACGTCTCAACTACAGGAAGTACAACGTCTCAACTACAGGAAGTACAACGTCTCAACTACAGGAAGTACAACGTCTCAACTACAGGAAGTACACCCTGTGATGCTGCTGAACTGCTCAGCTAGGAAATACGGTCTAGTCAGAGGAAAGCTTTTATTTTGTTAAACTGAGCTGCAGCAGCGTTTCCTCTCTTCTCTCTGACTTCCTGACAGCTGAGGCAGGAAAATGTTTCTCCTGTTATTCACGTTTCTTATTAATCTGCTGAGACTCCGTCCCATTTACACACATTTTGGAAAATTAAAATTCAAACTTTCAGCTCTCCGCTCCGAACAAACGCTGCAGTGAGCGAGGCTCCGCTCAGAGTCTCTCGTGATTGGTCGGCTCGCTCTGACTGAAACCGTATTACGTCAGATCGTGGACACGGGAATCTGACGGCTTTAGTTCACTCTAGTAGTAACTGAGCGGTAACTGAAACCTCAGAGTCTGCAGTTAATTTCTTCAGAGAGACTTTGGTCCAAACTGGATTTGTGAAGGAGTTTTAGAGTCAAAACCTTCATCAGACTCAAACTCAGTCAATCTGCACACTCACATCTAGTTTTTTAATTAAATCACTTTTCTTTAAACATTTTTAAATTTCTAAAAGATTTATGAATCACAGTTTAAGGTCCCAGGAGGGAATCTCCCTTCGGTCTGGACCGACTTGAGCCTGATGCGAAGTTCCTGACAGGTTAGCGGTGAGAAAGGCTGACCTGCTCCTCCGCTTTAACGTTGAGCTCGTCGCAGCCGACCAGCTCCAGCACCTCCTCCGCCCGCAGGCCCAGGAACTCCTCCGACAGAGAAACCTCCACGAAGTGCTGGTGCAGGAAGCTGTTGGCCGAGTCGTACAGCGTGGTGCACATCATCGTCTCCGCAAACTGACGGACGCCCAGACAGTTCTTAGGATGCAACCTGCGGCTCGGACAGCAGAGGACACAGATTCAGTTCACTGTTAACAAGTTCACTAGTTTAACAAGTCCGCTGGGTTAACAAGTTCACTAGTTTAACAAGTCCACTGGGTTAACAAGTTCACTAGTTTAACAAGTCCGCTGGGTTAACAAGTTCACTAGGTTAACAAGTTCACTAGTTTAACAAGTCTGCTGGGTTAACAAGTTCACTAGTTCGTTTACAAGTTTAGCAAATTCACTAGTTTAACAGTTTGCTAGTTTAACAAATTCACTGGATTAGCAAGTTTACTAGTTTAACAGTTTACTAGTTTAACAAGTTTACTGGTTTAACAAGTATACTAATTTGACAAGTTTACTAGTTTAGCAAGTTCACTAGTTTAAGTTTACTAGTTTAAGAGTTTACTCGTTTAGCAAGTTTACTAGTTTAAGTTTACTAGTTTAAGAATTTACTAGTTTAGCAAGTTCACTAGTTTAAGTTTACTAGTTTAAGTTTACTAGTTTAAGAGTTTACTCGTTTAGCAAGTTTACTAGTTTAAGTTTACTAGTTTAAGTTTACTAGTTTAAGAGTTTACTAGTTTAGCAAGTTCACTAGTTTAAGTTTACTAGTTTAAGTTTACTAGTTTAAGAGTTTACTAGTTTAGCAAGTTCACTAGTTTAAGTTTACTAGTTTAAGTTTACTAGTTTAAGAGTTTACTAGTTTAGCAAGTTCACTAGTTTAAGAGTTTACTAGTTGAACAAGTTCACTAGTTTAAGTTTACTAGTTTAACAAGTATACTAATTTGACAAGTTTACTAGTTTAGCAAGTTTACTAGTTTAAGTTTACTAGTTTAGCAAGTTCACTAGTTTAAGTTTACTAGTTTAAGAGTTTACTAGTTTAGCAAGTTCACTAGTTTAGCAAGTTCACTAGTTTAAGTTTACTAGTTTAAGAGTTTACTAGTTTAGCAAGTTTACTAGTTTAAGAGTTTACTAGTTTAGCAAGTTTACTAGTTTAAGAGTTTACTAGTTTAACAAGTTCACGAGTTTAAAAAGTTCACTAGTTTAACAAGTTCACTAGTAACAAGTTTACTCGCTTGCTTTATCGATTCCACCATTACGAGAATTTTTTTCAGGAATGGGAGGGGGAGAGTTTAAATTTAAAATTTTAATTTTAGTTTTTAAATTCCCTTACTGCCAGACAGGAAGCAGCTGACATTCCCAACCGTTCACTTCCTGTGTGGACATCCTGTGTGCCTGTCTCACCTCTCCTGCAGGAAGGAGCAGCATGCTGTGTGCCTGTCTCACCTCTCCTGCAGGAAGGAGCAACATGCTGTACCTGTCTCACCTCTCCTGCAGGAAGGAGCAGCATGCTGTGTGCCTGTCTCACCTCTCTTGCAGGAAGGAGCAGCATGCTGTGTGCCTGTCTCACCTCTCCTGCAGGAAGGAGCAGCATGCTGTGTGCCTGTCTCACCTCTCCTGCAGGAAGGAGCAGCATGCTGTGTGCCTGTCTCACCTCTCTTGCAGGAAGGAGCAGCATGCTGTGTACCTGTCTCACCTCTCTTGCAGGAAGGAGCAGCATGCTGTGTGCCTGTCTCACCTCTCTTGCAGGAAGGAGCAGCAGGCGTCCTTGACGTTCTGCAGCTGCAGGAAGCTGGAGCCGATGAGCAGCGACTGGACGTTCTGCTGGTCGATCGCAACATGGCCGTTGTACGCAAAGTTGATCAGAGCCTCCAGAGCGCTAGACAGGTAGACAGACAGGTGAGAGTCAGACAGACAGGTGAGAGTCAGGCAGGTGATAATGCTGCGTTGAGGTTCACTGTAAATACAAACGTCTCCTACGTGAAGCTTGTCGGCAGGAAAATCTGAATCGTCATCATCCGGTTTTGGGCCCAGGATCAGTCTCTTACCTGGGGTCCATGCCCTGCATGACGATCTCGTCCTGTTTGCACTCCACCATGTCGTTGGTGAACATGGCGTGGAAGTAGGGGATGGAGGCGGCGAGGATGATGCGGTGAGCGCTGAACTTATGATCTCCCACCTGAAACACACAGCAGCTGGACTGGTTTCTGACTGGTTTCTGACCGGTTTCTGTTTCTGACCGGTTTCTGACCGGTTTCTGACCGGTTTCTGTTTCTGACCGGTTTCTGACCGGTTTCTGACCGGTTTCTGACCGGTTTCTGTTTCTGACCGGTTTCTGACCGGTTTCTGACCAGTTTCTGTTTCTGACTGGTTTCTGACTGGTTTCTGACCGGTTTCTGACTGGTTTCTGACCGGTTTCTGTTTCTGACCGGTTTCTGACCGGTTTCTGTTTCTGACCGGTTTCTGACCGGTTTCTGACCGGTTTCTGACCGGTTTCTGTTTCTGACCGGTTTCTGACCGGTTTCTGACCAGTTTCTGTTTCTGACTGGTTTCTGACTGGTTTCTGACCGGTTTCTGACTGGTTTCTGACCGGTTTCTGACCGGTGAGAACCCACCACTCCTCCACAACAACCGACAGTCAGCTGCTGTAACCTGGTAGCCGCCTCTGGTCTGGTCCGCTGTGTGAACAGCTTGTGATGTCAGTTAACCTCAGCTGTAAACTAAATATATTGATAAGGTGAATGAATAGTTATTTCCACACATCCTGTATAGATACTGCAGCTTCATATAACTGTTCTCTTCATGTTTCTCTCTTTTGTTACATATTCTGACCATTTTTTACAATTTTGCACTCTACCAATCTATCAAACGATTTATTTTCCACTCCCTGATAATGCTGTACTTCATATTTTCAGGTTTTTTATTTTTTTCTACTTCATGTTCTAGTGTTGTTGTTGGTTGTGTTGAGTTTAATACCCTCTATTTGCTCGATTCTAATTCATATTCTATTTGCTGCTGCAACAAGCCAATTTCCCCACAAGATCAATAAAATTTCATCTAATCCGATAAATGTAATCCAATCTAATCGAATTATAAACTGCAGTCACATAAAGAAGTTTATTCTATAAAATATATGAGCAGGAAATCCCACACGTCTGTTCAGCTACGACATTAAAATCATTAGAAGAATTATTTTAAGATAAAATATCCCCCCCCCCCCCCCGCAGATCTGAGCTGACAGCAGCAGCACAAAGAGGATTAACCTGCAACTGCTGCAAACAGCAACCTGCAACTGACAACATGCAACTGGCAAAATGACAATCGACAACAGGCAATATAACTGACAACATGACAACTGATAACTGGCAACGTGACAACTGACAACAGGCAAAATAACAGCTGACATCATGACAACTGGCAAAATAACAACTGACAACATGAAAACAGACAACAGACAAAATAACAACTGACAGCATGACAACAGACAACATGACAACTGACAACATGGCAACTGGAAAAAAGACAATTGACAACAGGCAACAACTGGTAACATAACAAATGGCAACATAACAACTGACAACTGGCAACATGACAACTGACAACAGGCAACATGACATCAACTGACAACTAATCGTGTGCAGCCACGGCTCTGTCTCAAGCTAGTGCGTCTGGAGAAATTCAGAAGAGTTGGTCAGAAAAGGGCGGAGCCTCTGTGTGCTGTCGCCAGGCTTCAAACCAATCAAATTGCTCTAGGGGCGGAGCCTCTGTGTGCTGTCGTCAGGCTTCAAACCAATCAAATTTCTCTAGGGGCGGAGCCTCTGTGTGCTGTCGTCAGGCTTCAAACCAATCAAATATCTCTAGGGGCGGAGCCTCTGTGTGCTGTCGTCAGGCTTCAAACCAATCAAATTTCTCTAGGGGCGGAGCCTCTGTGTGCTGTCGTCAGGCTTCAAACCAATCAAATTTCTCTAGGGGCGGAGCCTGCGTGTTTCATACTAGCAACAGGCTCTTCACCTGAGAAACCACTGCATTACAACGTCCTGCAGCTCCGTCCTGCTGCACCTCCGTCCTGCACCTCCGTCCTGCACCTCCGTCCTGCACCTCCGTCCTGCTGCACCTCCGTCCTGCACCTCCGTCCTGCACCTCTGTCCTGCTGCAGCTCAGTCCTGCAGCTCCGTCCTGCAGCTCCGTCCTGCTGCAGCTCCGTCCTGCACCTCCGTCCTGCTGCAGCTCCGTCCTGCACCTCCGTCCTGCAGCTCCGTCCTGCAGCTCCGTCCTGCTGCACCTCCGTCCTGCTGCACCTCCGTCCTGCAGCTCCGTCCTGCTGCACCTCCGTCCTGCTGCACCTCCGTCCTGCAGCTCCGTCCTGCACCTCCGTCCTGCAGCTCCGTCCTGCTGCACCTCCGTCCTGCTGCACCTCCGTCCTGCAGCTCTGTCCTGCAGCTCCGTCCTGCTGCACCTCCGTCCTGCAGCTCCGTCCTGCTGCACCTCCGTCCTGCACCTCCGTCCTGCTGCACCTCCGTCCTGCAGCTCCGTCCTGCAGCTCCGTCCTGCTGCACCTCCGTCCTGCTGCACCTCCGTCCTGCACCTCCGTCCTGCACCTCCGTCCTGCTGCACCTCCGTCCTGCAGCTCCGTCCTGCAGCTCCGTCCTGCTGCACCTCCGTCCTGCTGCACCTCCGTCCTGCAGCTCCGTCCTGCACCTCCGTCCTGCAGCTCCGTCCTGCTGCACCTCCGTCCTGCTGCACCTCCGTCCTGCAGCTCCGTCCTGCAGCTCCGTCCTGCTGCACCTCCGTCCTGCAGCTCCGTCCTGCAGCTCCGTCCTGCTGCACCTCTGTCCTGCAGCTCCGTCCTGCTGCACCTCCGTCCTGCACCTCCGTCCTGCTGCACCTCCGTCCTGCTGCAACTCCGTCCTGCTGCACCTCCGTCCTGCTGCACCTCCGTCCTGCTGCAACTCCGTCCTGCTGCACCTCCGTCCTCCGTCCTGCACCTCCATCCTGCTGCACCTCCGTCCTGCACCTCCGTCCTGCAGCTCCGTCCTGCAGCTCCGTCCTGCTGCAGCTCCGTCCTGCTGCACCTCCATCCTGCAGCTCCGTCCTGCAGCTCCGTCCTGCACCTCCGTCCTGCAGCTCCGTCCTGCAGCTCCGTCCTGCTGCAGCTCCGTCCTGCTGCACCTCCATCCTGCAGCTCCGTCCTGCAGCTCCGTCCTGCACCTCCGTCCTGCAGCTCCGTCCTGCAGCTCCGTCCTGCTGCAGCTCCGTCCTGCTGCACCTCCGTCCTGCAGCTCCGTCCTGCTGCACCTCCATCCTGCAGCTCCGTCCTGCAGCTCCGTCCTGCTGCACCTCCATCCTGCAGCTCCGTCCTGCACCTCCGACCTGCAGCTCCGACCTGCTGCACCTCCGTCCTGCAGCTCCGTCCTGCTGCACCTCCATCCTGCAGCTCCGTCCTGCACCTCCGACCTGCAGCTCCGACCTGCTGCACCTCCGTCCTGCAGCTCCGTCCGGCGCCGCTAGCCGGGCGCCGATTCGTTCCCGACGATCCGGCCGAGATTTCGGCCGGGGTCCCGACGACGACGCGCCCCGGTGTCCGGCGAACGGCGTTTTCGGCACCGACGGGTAACAGAGCGCCCGGCGCTCGGATCGGGAGGCTCGATGCGGGCCGTGGGCGAGGGAGAGAGAGAGACGGGACGCGCTGGATCGATCAGGACGGATGTACGGACTGTTATTCTGTATCAGCAGTCTACAGAGGAGTTAGGTACACCACTGGTCGGCCGTGGCACCTGGCACTCACACGGTCCAGACATACACTGGGTTCTGACCTCGTCTTGTTGTTGGTCGGTTTGTCAATAAGTCGCAAAAAGAAACTTGCCACAGGAAGTTGTGATGCACCGGTTTAGCTGTTACCGTGACGATGTGAAAAGGGACGACACTGAAAGTATACATCTCTCTCCCATAATGCATCACAGGCTGTTAGCCAGGTTTGATAGGACTTATAACTGACAACATGACATCAACTGACAACTGACAACATGACATCAACTGTCAACAACTGACAACTAACAACATGACAACAACTGACAACTGACAACATGACATCAACTGACAACATGACATCAACTGACAACTGACAACTGACAACATGACGTCAACTGACAACATGACGTCAACTGACAACAACTGACAACATGACATCAACTGACAACTGACAACATGACATCAACTGTCAAAAACTGACAACTAACAACATGACAACAACTGACAACTGACAACATGACATCAACTGACAACATGACATCAACTGACAACTGACAACTGACAACATGACGTCAACTGACAACATGACGTCAACTGACAACAACTGACAACATGACGTCAACTGACAACATGACGTCAACTGACAACATGACAGCAACTGACAACTGACAACATGATGTCAACTGACAACATGACAGCAAGACATCAACTGACAACATGACATCAACTGACAACATGACATCAACTGACAACTGACAAGACATCAACTGACAACATAACTGACAACATGACGTCAACTGACAACATGACGTCAACTGACAACTGACAACAAGACATCAACTGACAACAAGTCGTCAACTGACAATATGACAACAGACATCACAACTGACATGACAAGCGACATGACTAAAATGATGACAACATGATGGTCAACTGACAACACAACACTGGCTACATAACATCAACTGACAACATGTCAACTGACAACATGGCATCAACTGACAACTGACAAGACATCAACTGACAACATGACAGCAAGACGTCAACTGACAACATGACGTCAACTGACAACATGACATCAACTGACAACTGACAAGACATCAACTGACAACATAACAACTGACAATATGATGGCCAACTGACAACATGACAACTGACAATAGACATCACAACTGACAACATGACAAGCGACATGACTTCAACTAACATGATGACAACATGATGGTCAACTGACAACACAACACTGGCTGCATAACAACTGACAACTGACAACAAGACGTCAACTGACAGTAAGACATCAACTGACAACTTAAGGTCAACTGACAATATGATGGCCAACTGACAACATGACCAACTGAAACATGACAACAGACATCACAACTGACAACATGACAACTGACATGACTTCAACTAACATGATGACAACATGATGGTCAACTGACAACACAACACTGGCTACATAACGTCAACTGTCAACATGACATCAACTGACAACATGACATCAACTGACATCACAACTGACAACATGACAACTGACATGACTTCAACTAACATGATGACAACATGATGGTCAACTGACAACACAACACTGGCTACATAACGTCGACTGTCAACATGACATCAACTGACAACATGACGTCAACTGACATGACAACTGACGTCAACTGACATGACAACTGACAACATGACGTCAACTGACATGACAACTGACAACATGACGTCAACTGACAACATGAGGTCAACTGACATGACAACTGACAACATGACGTCAACTGACAACATGAGGTCAACTGACATGACAACTGACAACATGACATCAACTGACAACATGACGTCAACTGACAACATGACAGCAACTGACAACTGACAACATGATGTCAACTGACAACATGACATCAACTGACAACTGACAAGACATCAACTGACAACATAACTGACAACAAGACATCAACTGACAACAAGTCGTCAACTGACAATATGACAACAGACATCACAACTGACATGACAAGCGACATGACTAAAATGATGACAACATGATGGTCAACTGACAACACAACACTGGCTACATAACATCAACTGACAACATGTCAACTGACAACATGGCATCAACTGACAACTGACAAGACATCAACTGACAACATGACAGCAAGACGTCAACTGACAACATGACGTCAACTGACAACATGACATCAACTGACAACTGACAAGACATCTGGCTGCATAACAACTGACAACTGACAACAAGACGTCAACTGACAGTAAGACATCAACTGACAACTTAAGGTCAACTGACAATATGATGGCCAACTGACAACATGACCAACTGAAACATGACAACAGACATCACAACTGACAACATGACAACTGACATGACTTCAACTAACATGACGACAACATGATGGTCAACTGACAACACAACACTGGCTACATAACGTCAACTGTCAACATGACATCAACTGACAACATGACGTCAACTGACATGACAACTGACAACATGACGTCAACTGACATGACAACTGACAACATGAGGTCAACTGACATGACAACTGACAACATGACGTCAACTGACAACATGAGGTCAACTGACATAACAACTGACAACATGATGGTCAGCTGAAAACATGACTACTGACAACAGGAAAGCCCTGGGCGCCTCGGCAGGAGCAGGTGGGGTGAGACAGGTGACAGGTCAGAGGTCAGAGGTCAGACTGGGCAGTGGAACCAGCCACTGTGGCTCTTATTGATCAGCTGGTTTGGTTCTAATTGATCAGCTGGTTTGGTTCTTACTGATCAGCTGGTTTGGTTCTAATTGATCAGCTGGTTTGGTTCTAATTGATCAGCTGATTTGGTTCTAATTGATCAGCTGGTTTGGTTCTTACTGATCAGCTGATTTGGTTCTAATTGATCAGCTGGTTTGGTTCTAATTGATCAGCAGGTTCACTGGTTTGTTTGAATCATTGATGAACTTGTTCCTGGTTGCTGCTGCTGCCGGACTCACCGCTTCTGTCTCACCGCCCGGTCCTGTGAAGGACAGACAGGCAGCCTGTCTCACCGCCCGGGCCTGTGAAGGACAGACAGGCAGCCTGTCTCACCGCCTACCTGTCTCTATCCGCTAACCCGGTGTTACCGAACATCTGATCACCCGGTCCGTGTTTATCCTGCTTCAGTCTATTAGCATGTTAAGCTGCTAGGGTAGCTAGCTAGCTTGTCGGGACGGGCTGTTAGCTAGCTTTAGCGTCGCTACTTTACCTTGAGAGTGACATCACAGAGTTTCCCCTGACGTCGGATCTCCTCCATGACGACATAACCTCGACCCGGCAGGTCCTGCACTGAGAAATGAACTAAATCCTCCAGTTCTTCACAGATTACGTCTCCCATCGTCATCAGGAGAAACACAGGATGAGCGGAAGCTTAAGCGCATAGCAGAACAAACTGAGCCTAACGAGACGCCGTAGGAAGGCAGGAAGACAGAGTTCAGTGTCAAGTCAGCCGGAATAAATATCGAAACGTCCGGTCATAAACTTCAAAATAAAATCCGAATTATCGAACGTGTTTCAACCACTTCAACGGTTTCAACGTTTTTGATGAGTGACGTGAAGAGAGAGAGTGGAGTACTGGAGGAATCTGTAGGAAACACATGCTGGTCCTAAAAAATGTCCTTTTCATAAAATATTTCATAGGCATATAAGCCAATAGAAGACACATTTACAGCCCTGCCAAAACATACAGAGACAGTTTGTACCAGACAAGGTGGAGGGTTTGTGTGTCAGTTGTCAAATAAAACTCCATTTTAATCTATTGTACTTCAGAGACCCGCTTGTCCCTACAGGCCAGCAGCCCGGTCCTGTCAGAGCCACAGAGGCCAGTCCGGATTTCACAAAGTTTATGACGCAAACACTTTGGAAAGCATCTACTGAACACAGAGTCACTTCATGTTTACTGCAACAGCATTTTGAGAAGACGCGTGTTCTCCTGTTCTCTCTCCTGATGTTTGTTTCAGGAATGACTAGTTTACGCTTTTATTGTGAAGGCAACATGACCTTACTTCTGCTCTTATTTTAGTTTACTGTGGCAACTTGACGCACCTGACAGGAAGTGACGATTCCTCCAAGGCCGGCCGGTCTGCGTTTTCAAAATAAAAGCACAGTCATGGAGGACGCTGCTCTAAATTGAAAGGTAAAGCACAAACTATAAAATTCACACTTGCATAATAATCACAATTAGCTCTCACAATATAAAACTAAAGCAAGGGGATCTATAGATATATAGATAGATCTATAGATATTCTAAATAAACAGAGAAGCAAAACAAAACATGAGACAAAATAAAATAGGATTAAAGAAATAAAGTTTGGAAGAAATAACTAAAAGCATCAGATTTGAAGTTTAACTCTACTGAAAATAGAGTTCACATTTTTTGAAGTAGGGATGTTTAAAAGGTTTTTATTATTAGCTCATGAATGTAGGGAGCCAACAAGACTAAACCAGATATTTAGGTTTGATTAAAGCTCCAGTCTAGCTGACTTCATCACAGATGTTTGTGCTGGAGCTCACCGAGCCGCTTCAGGTTTCAGAAAACTGGTTTTATTTGGAAATCAGCTTCATGACTTTCCAGGTTTCTCCAGCAGAAAAAGCCTCCGCATCAAACTGCTGCTGTAAAAAAAGGTTTATTCACATTTTGGTGCTCGACCTTCTTCAGACTCCAAGGCATTTCAAGTTTCCCACCAAGCTGCAGAATCGACCTCTGACCTCTGACCTCTGACCTCCTGAATCCTTCAGATTTCAGCATGTCTCTGTAATCCTGTTCCACGTTCAAACGCTCCGACGCTTCGGCTGTTTAAGAAGCAGAAGAAACAAATCTGACAGAATCTGTCAAAACTCAGTGAGGGAGCAGGTGAGACTGTCTTGTAGTTCTTCATCCGGATCAGACTCGTTAGAGAACCTAAAACCATCCGGTTCAACCAGGAAAGTCTGTCTGGTTTATTCCAGGATGATGGATGGATCTGTTAGCCTCCACTTGTACATTAGTCTTGGGAATGTCAATCAGTACAGATTATACAGATTTATATATAGGGACAAAAATTCATAAGTCGTATCAGTTCTTTAAGATATTTGGCTGTGGAGTCTGAACGGTTCGTCAGCAGGCTTTCCTTTAAGAACTCAATTGGCAAAGAAACAGAATCAAGTTATTAAAATATGAATTTAAAACCTGTACAAAAACCAAAAAGCAAGTCTACAGTTCTGAAACAAACCAAAAAACAACAAAAACCCACAAATGTTTCTGGTGTCATCTTTCTCCCCGGAGACGGGCCAGTTCAGTAAACATCAATAAAGAGAGCTACAGGTTAGAAAGAGTGTGTGTGTGTGTGTGTGTGTGTGTGTGTGTGTGTGTGTGTGTGTGTGTGTGTGTGTGTGTGTGTGTGGTTTCCGGTCCGTCACGCCGACAGGTCGCTGTTCTCGAAGCGTTCCTGGTCGTAAACCTCGGCGCCGACCTTGCGGCCTCCGAACCAGCGGCGGTGGAGCGCCCGGATCGCCCGGTCCATCTCCGCCGCCTCGGAAAACTCCACGAAGATCTTGACGATGACGTCGGCGCCGTCCTCCTCGCCCTGCCGCTCCCGGTAGATGACGACGCGCTTCACGCGGCCGAACTTGCCGCACTCCTCGGTGACCTCGCCCTCCAGGTCGTCGTCGATGTCGTCCGGACCGACCATGTTCCTCAGAACCATGACGGTCGACTGGAGGAGACAGAACATCTGACACATAAGACCCAGAGACCCGCAGGGACGGGCCGGTCAGGACCGCTCATCCATCGTTACAATTAGTATTACCGTATTTCCTCTAATAGTGGCCGGTCAATTAAAAGCCGGGTCTCCGATAACGTCCGGGGCCGCGGTCGACACGAACAAATAAAGGCCGGCTCCAAATACAAGCCGGGGGAAAAAACAAAGGAAACAAGCGTGAATTCGCCATAGCTGCGACCGCGTGCTGTGTGACAGGGTGGGGAAATCTTTGTGGACCAACCAACAGAGCGACCGACAGAGCGACCGACAGAGCGACCGACAGAGCGAGCGACAGAGCGACAGACAGAGCGACCGACAGAGCGACCGACAGAGCGACCGACAGAGCGACCGACAGAGCGAGCGACAGAGCGACAGACAGAGCGACCGACAGAGCGACCGACAGAGCGACAGACAGAGCGACAGACAGAGCGACCGACAGAGCGACAGACAGAGCGACCGACAGAGCGACCGACAGAGCGACCGACAGAGCGACAGACAGAGCGACAGACAGAGCGACCGACAGAGCGACTGACAGAGCGAGCTCTAGAGCTGCTGGTCGCAGCTAAAAACAACGGTGAACTCCTGGCGGAAGTCTCTGGAGTGTGCCACCGTCGATTACCGTAATTATCGTAATGCATCGCAGTAACAAAAACGGATACCTAACGAACCCGAACAGAAGCAGATCAGAAAACACGGAGGCTTCGTACTAAAATATGAGCAAATATACTTATCAAACAGAGGGAATTAGAAATAAAGGCTTGTCTCTAATATAAGCCTGCTTCCAATAAAGGCCTGGGACCCTCTGAGCTGAGGGAAATAAAGGCCTGGGCCAATATTAGAGGAAATACGGTATGTTACATTACATTACATACTGTATTACATCACATCCATCCATCTACACACAACAAATATAAGCAGAGCTTCTATTCAAGTCAAAAAACATCAATCAAATGAATCTCTATGCAGATCAGTGCTGTCCAACCAACAGTCTGCAGGTTTGCATTCCAGCCAATCACAGCAGCTCATGTGAATGACTAGGTCCTCCTCTCTGAAATGAGCTGCTGCGATTGGCTGGAGTGAAAGCCTGCAAACTGACGGACAGACGTACAGAGAGCAGACTGTTTCAGAGCTGCTGCCTCGCTCTGCAGCAGAGGGATTTGAACCCGTACCTCCCGGGGATTTGAACCCCCGGGGATTTGAACCCGTACCTCCCGGGGATTTGAACCCCCGGGGATTTGAACCCGTACCTCCCGGGGATTTGAACCCGTACCTCCCGGGGATTTGAACCCGTACCTCCCGGGGATTTGAACCCGTACCTCCCGGGGATTTGAACCCGTACCTCCCGGGGATTTGAACCCGTACCTCCTGCTTGCGCAGCAGCTTCTGCATCACCATGTGTCTGGCGCTGCTGCCGGAGATGCTCATGTGTTCCTGCTCGCTGAGCGGCTCCCCGGCTCCGTCCTGCTGCTCCTCCTGCTGCTCCTCCTCCTCCTCCTCCTCCTCCTTCTTCTTCTTCGCCTCCAGACCTCCCGGTGCCGCGGCCCCGGCGGCGGGGGGCGTGGCCAGCACCGGGTTCACCAGACCCACCTGAGGCAGGACAGGCAGGGGGGGTCGCGCCGGGGTCACGCCTGAAACAGACAGGAAGTAGGACGGACAACACGGTCAAACCCCGTCGGCTGGCCGACCGCAGGGAGCCGCCCAGCTTCTAGAGAACAATCTCCACCAATCAGACTGGGACCGACTCCTGGCCTGGTCAACAAACCGGTCAAACACACCGGGTGCACTGGTTTAAGGTACCTGGTACCTCCTGGTCAGGTGACGGGTGGAGCTTACTGCTGTAAACTAACCGGCCTGTTTGTTTCCTCATGTGTTTTTATGTATTTTCCAGATTAAATGTCCCATAACATTTTCCTGCTCTTCTAGCCATCCTGAAACTTCAGGTTTGGTAATAAGGAATTCTAAGACAAACTTCATCACTGATGAACCAACTCAGAGAGTGCCGCTGTAGTTCTAAGTGTAATCCATAAACATATGAACAGCATGCTGCTGAATGTAGTTTCATTTCATCTAGTTCATATAGACTAGAACTCCCCATTCTAACAAGTCATGAACACGGTATAATTTAGCTTAGTGGAATTATTCTTCCCCTCAGGAACCGCAGCCTTTTCCTGGTTGAGGGGTTTGAGAGCCTCAGGGACCCTGAGAGCCTCGGCTCCTGGGTGGGAAACCAGGCAAACTGCCTTCAGACAGGAGCCGGACAAACAGACAGAGGCTGGACAAACGGAGAGGGGCCGGACAAACGGACAGGGGCCGGACAAACGGAGAGGGGCCGGACAAACGGAGAGGGGCCGGACAAATGGACAGGGGCCGGACAAACGGACAGGGGCCGGACAAACGGAGAGGGGCCGGACAAATGGACAGGGGCCGGACAAACGGAGAGGGGCCGGACAAACGGACAGGGGCCGGACAAACGGACAGGGGCCGGACAAACGGAGAGGGGCCGGACAAACGGAGAGGGGCCGGACAAACGGACAGGGGCCGGACAAACGGAGAGGGGCCGGACAAACGGACAGGGGCCGGACAAACGGAGAGGGGCCGGACAAACGGACAGGGGCCGGACAAACGGACAGAGGCCGGACAAACGGAGAGGGGCCGGACAAACGGACAGGGGCCGGACAAACGGACAGAGGCCGGACAAACGGACAGAGGCTGGACAAACGGACAGAGGCTGGACAAACGGACAGAGGCCGGACAAACGGACAGAGGCCGGACAAACGGACAGAGGCTGGACAAACGGAGAGGGGCCGGACAAACGGACAGAGGCTGGACAAACGGAGAGGGGCCGGACAAACGTAGATTTGGAGATTTGGAGATTAGCGGGACATTTGCGCTCAGACCTGGCGTGCAGACGAGACAGAAGACGGCAGAGTTCCCTCACAGCCGTACTGCCACAGCACCTCCTTCCTGAAGGAGGTGCTGTGGCAGTACGGGCTGTGAGCCGTCTGATCCCTGTACGCTCACAGAGAACCGTGTTTGCTTTCTTGACATTAAGTCAAGCTGGTTCAAAGTGGGAATAACACAAGGAGATCTTCATGGACAGGAGATCAAGGAGCGGCCGAGGTCTGGAGAGAGTCTGGTTCAGCGACATCGAGACGCATTTAAGGCGCAACGCGGTCGGGACGAGGATCAGCACCTCCCAGTCTGAGGCCACGGTTCAACTTTACTGTCCTGGTTTGTAGCAGTTTAAAGGGAAAGGTTCTCTCCTGCAAAAAGCTGGTCTGTCTCACCAGGTGAGGCGGAGCAGCTGACCCAGAGTTCAGATCTTTAAGAGACTCAGGCAGGGTTCCACTCTTTTCTAGAGATCATTTTCCAGGACTTTTCCAGGACATTTTCAGTGATGATCTAGCTCAGTGGTTCTCAACGTATTGTAGGTAGGTACAATACAGATAGTCATGGAATTCTGGACAAAATTGTATCTGTACAATAAAAATATTCTCAGATTTTGGTTCGAGAGACAGAATCTCATCAAATGGGGGTCCGTGGCTCTGATGTGGACTAAATCGTTATCCGCTTTGCGGAGCTCTGATAGATAGCTTAGTAGTTCATTCTCAGCTAAAGGAAAATAGGAGAATGTTGAAATAATTTTCCAGGACAACACAAGATTTTCCAGGACATTTTACTTTTTCTCTCATTTTCCATGTGCTTTCCATGACTGGAAAATTGGTTTCCAGGTTTTCCAGGACGCGTGGGAACCCTGTCAGGAGCTTTTTAGATGAAACGTAAAGTTTCATTTCCAATGAAAGGTGTGCGGGGGCGAGGGGCAGCAAGCGGGTTTGATCCCGTGAAACTATCGTGTTCCTGCTCACGTCCGCCCAGACAGAGTTGAATTGTCGTGAACTTTTTGATGGTGCGACGTACTTTCACCACACATTTGACCAATCGGTGGACACGATGTTGCCTGACCAATGAAATGAGAACTTTTTCTCCATTTTTCAAACTAGGTGACAACAGAAAAAACTGAATTCTTCCCAACTTATTCCCTGAGCTGCTTTCTAAAAGAACTAGAACTTCTAGAACTAACTTCTACTTTACTAACTTCTACTTTACCCATTCTAACAGCAATAACACTGCAACCTGGTGGAGATCTCCATGGCTTTCTGATGACGATCTGAACAAGTCAAGAGAAGGAAATGACCATGAGTGCTTTCTGATCAGACTGGGTTTCTGTTTTGGGAGTTGGCTGGTTTTACTGATCAGATTGTGGCTTTCCATTTTGGTGATTGTCTGGTTTTACTGGTCAGACTGGCTTTGTTGGCTGGTGTTCTGTCAGCAGCTTGCCACCAGGAGGCTGAACTCCACCCAGCCGGTACGTCACCACCCAACCAGGAGCCGTAAACGAGTGCACCCACAGAATCTACATGTAAAGCAGGCATCCTGACTGTGGTTGACTGTGTCTTATGAAACTGGCTGGTCAGCAGTTTGAATCCACCTTTAACTACCAGCTGATGATAAATGTTCTTCCTCTAGTGACCGTTTAGGGTTGAATTTTAAACTAATACTTACGATTCTTGTGGGAAGCTGAAATAATCACAGGAAACAGGTCATGTTGAAACAACTTTTGGGACTTTAAACTCTAACTGGGATCAAAGGAGGATGAATGGGACCAGAAGTCCTTCCCAGCAACCCTGCTGTCTGAAGAGGAAGTTAAATATGACCTCCCACCCCGTTAACCTCGTTAACCCCCCCACTGGTCGTGAATGAGTGTAGATGTACTGTACAGCATTATGTAACTCCACAAATCACACAGGATCTGAGACTCACTGGCCAATAGGAATGAGGGGCTATGTTTAAGGGGAGGGGCTAGAAACAGTCCTCTTCACTTGGTTGGTCAGTGTGCAGCAAAGGGGAGGGGTTAAGAGGTCACTGTCGGTTCGAATGTGGGGTCGAGAGAGGGAGGGGAAGAGAGGAGAAAAAGAGAGAGAGACAAGGAGAGAAAAGACAATAAAAAAGAAATCTATTAGTGGAGAAGTTTCTGTTGAAGCAACACAAACAACACTGGGAAACTCTAGTTGCTTTGCCTAAAGTCTGTCCATAAAAAATAACAGATGTGGCTGATGAGAACCAACCTCTGCTGGCTGAGACGGAAGCAACAGCAACATTTCATTTGTACAGAACTTTGCCTTTAGAGGAAACATCTCAAAACTCTTCAACACCAAAAGTACAAGAACAAAAAATAAACACGGCTGAACCATTCAAAACACATTTATCCCAAACAAATTAAAATGCGTCTTTGAACCAGACAGCTGGGGATTTGAGGAGCTGCTTCCATATCAGTGGCAGGTGATTTTGTTACAGGAAGGTTTGTCCTCTTCGCCTCTCCAAACCTCTGAGACCTGATGAAGCCTTCAGTGTTCGCCCAGGAGGGTCCGAACAGCATCCGGCTTTATCCACCGGCTCCTCCAGTCTGTCTGTCATACTGAGCCTCGTCTTACAGCGGTGTCACTGAGGCAGCGGTTCATATTTCATATTAGTTGGTATGAAACTCATTGAAGGAGTCAGGTTTTCACACTGAAACACCTTCCTGTTTGAGAGGTGAGGAAACGGTTTTGTGGTTGGGTGGAAAAGTGGAGCGCTAGGGTATGAACTGAGCTGCTGCTGGTCTGGATTTATCCTACGCTGCACCAGTACCAGACGTGGGGACTCAAGTCACATGACTTGGACTCGAGTCAGACTCGAGTTACAATTTTAATTGCTTAAGACTTGACTTTAGTTCTGGTGACTTGGGACTTGACTCTGACTGGTACTCTGATGACTTGAAAAGGTTTCTAAAGTCTTGACTTGAGATCTTGTGTTTGTGTAAATGACTTAGATTGAAAGTGATGAGATTTGTTCCAGCAGACGACTGAATTTAAATTCTGTTTTCTGAATTTGTATGGAATGATTGAATTTATTGAAGTTGAAACTGATTATAGAAATCAAACTCATGATGCTCTTACCGAGTTTTTATCCTATTAAAACCATATTGCATTGAAAAGTCCTAGATATTTAGTTTTCTTTAAGATATTAAATTGATACTGGACTCTTGATTTGTTCTGACTTGACTTGCTGTTCTACATTTAGACTTGAGACTTGACATTAATGACTTGAACTTGACTTGGACTTGACTTGGAAATCTACATTTAGACTCGGGACTTGACTTGAGACTTGTGCCTCGAGACTCGAGACTGACTTGGGACTTGAGCAAAGTTGACTTGGTCTCACCTGTGACCACTACACATACAGTATGAGAGGAATTTAGAGCTGAAACTGCATTAACTGGATGATTTTTGACCCTTCAGAGCAAACATGAAGTTCTCTGACATTTGTCTCCCAGTCTTAACTCCCAGTCTGTGTCTGTTCTGATGTTGGGATGATGGTTCTGTCATTATGGAGTCCAGTGACAAACCTCTGAAACATTTAGAGCACGGGACACTAAAACTCTCCACTGAGACCCAGGATGATAATAATGATAACATACATACTTGTGGTGAATCTTTTCAGGTTAAGGTCTTCCCATAGACAATAGACAACCAGTGTAGTATTGATCAGTTCTACAATCAATATGTAATCAATCAAACTGCATCAAATCATCAGATCAGACTGGACCAGATCCATTTTGATAAAAACTCAATATCAGCAAAGCCATATATCGGTCTAACACTAATAATGTTGATAGTGATAAATATTGATATTGTTCTGGATCAGATTCAACAGACTAACTGGCTGCAGTAACAGTGTTAGCAGTCCGGTCCGGATCTGATCACCGTGTGTCGTTAACCTGGGCCAATGAGAGTCCAGAGATGTGACTGAGGGGTTTTTGACGGCGGCGTTCCTACCTGTGATGACGCCCGGCGCCTGGGCTGCCATGACGGCCTGAGGAAGAGGAAGAGGAAGAGCGCCCAGCTGCTGGGAGAGGAGCGCTGGTCCGGCCAGAGCGCCCAGCACCGACGCTCCCACAGCTCCCACAGCTCCCACAGCTCCCACTGCTCCCACAGCTCCCACAGCTCCCACTGCTCCCACTGCTCCCACTGCTCCCACCGCCTCCTGCAACACAGCACAGCATCCAGTACTGCATCTGTACTGCAACAAACTGCATCTGTACTGAGCATTACTGATGTGATTATCTAAGTCGTTGAAATGGAGACAGATGGATGCTGGTTGTCAACCAGTGAGGAGTCAACAGACAGTTCTGTTCTCTATTTCTTTTTTCAGTCTTTCACTCTGTCGCATGGCGGAGTGTCAGGAACAGTTAGGCTTTCTGTGACTTGCTCCTTATAGTTGTATCTCCACTTGTTTTATTACTTGTTTTTTACTTATTTATTTAGTTATTTATGACTGTCCCTGTTCTGTCTGGACCTCCATGTGGTTTGACACACTTTTATGTAAAACGCTGTTTTCAGGTGTTTCTCTGTTTTCTAGTTGTATGTGTGTATTTCTCTCTTCTATTTATTCTATTTATTTATTCTTTTTATTCAACTTCAATTTTATTTAACTGTGGTACGTTTACGTCACTAGAAACGTGCTATACAAATAAAGTTATATCGGAGGTCGTCTGGCTGGAGGTCAGAGGTCATGTAAAGCGTGTTTACCTGGGCGGTGATCTTGGCGGTGGCGGCGGCGGCGGCCACGGCGGCGGCGGGGGGGAGGCCTCCGGGGGCGGCGGGGGTGAGGAGGGGCACGGGGGGGGTGACGGCCTTCCCCACCCGCAGGTACTGACCCCCCAGGTCAAACAGGTTCATGGACGACACGGCGTCCAGAGAGGACTGGGGCTTATCATACTCTGAAACCAGGGAAACAACAGTGTCATCGTTCCATACTGCTGATGGATTATCAATAAATCAAACATCATACTCATACAATGAATTAAAACGGGTAAAAGCAAGAAAGCTTCAAAACAAAAAAACCCCAAAACAAAACGATAAGATGTGCAATATATTGTGATAATATTGCAGGAAATGAAAAGTCGGATGGTTTCAACTGCAGGATGAGACAAACTGAAAAAACAGAAATACTTCAAAGACAGAGAGAGAGAGAGAGCGAGCATTAATAGTGTTAATAAAGCGATAACGAAGTTGATAAAGCGATAATAAAGTTAATAAAGCGATAATGAAGTTGATAAAGCGATAATAAAGTTAATAAAGCGATAATGAAGTTGATAAAGCGATAAAGTTAATAAAGCGATAATGAAGTTGATAAAGCGATAATAAAGTTAATAAAGCGATAATGAAGTTAATAAAGCAATAACAAAGTTAATAAAGTTAATAAAGAAATAAAAAGTTAATAAAGCGATAATAAAGTTGATAAAGTGATAATGAAGTTAATAAAGTGATAATAAAGTTGATAAAGCGATAATAAAGTTAATAAAGCGATAATAAAGTTAATAAAGCGATAACTAAGTTGATAAAGCGATAATGAAGTTGATAAAGCGATAAAGTTAATAAAGCGATAATAAAGTTAATAAGCGATAATGAAGTTGATAAAGCGATAAAGTTAATAAAGCGATAATAAAGTTAATAAGCGATAACGAAATTGATAAAGCGATAATAAAGTTAATAAGCGATAACGAAGTTGATAAAGCGATAATAAAGTTAATAAGCGATAACGAAGTTGATAAAGCGATAATAAAGTTAATAAGCGATAATGAAGTTGATAAAGCGATAAAGTCAAAGTGATAAAAAGTTAATAAGCGATAATGAAGTTGATAAAGTGATAAAAAGTTAACAAAGCGATAATTAAGTTAATACAATGATAATAAAGTTAATAAAGTGATAATAAAGTTGATAAAGTGATAATGAAGTTGATAAAGCGATAATAAAGTTAATAAGCGATAATGAAGTTGATAAAGCGATAAAGTTAATAAAGCGATAATAAAGTTAATAAGCGATAACGAAATTGATAAAGCGATAATAAAGTTAATAAGCGATAACGAAGTTGATAAAGCGATAATAAAGTTAATAAGCGATAACGAAGTTGATAAAGCGATAATAAAGTTAATAAGCGATAATGAAGTTGATAAAGCGATAATAAAGTCAAAGTGATAAAAAGTTAATAAGCGATAATGAAGTTGATAAAGTGATAAAAAGTTAACAAAGCGATAATTAAGTTAATACAATGATAATAAAGTTGATAACGCGATAATAAAGTTAAAGTGATAATGAAGTTGATAAAGCGATGAAAAGTTAATAAAGCGATAATAAAGTTGATAAAGTGATAATGAAGTTGATAAAGCGATAATAAAGTTAATAAAGTGATAATGAAGTTGATAAAGCAATGAAAAGTTAATAAAGCGATAATAAAGTTGATAAAGTGATAATGAAGTTGATAAAGCGATGAAAAGTTAATAAAGCGATAATAAAGTTGATAAAGTGATAATGAAGTTGATAAAGCGATAATAAAGTTAAAGCGATAATGAAGTTGATAAAGCGATAATAAAGTTAAAGCGATAATGAAGTTGATAAAGCGATAATAAAGTTAAAGCGATAATGAAGTTGATAAAGCGATAATAAAGTTAATAAAGCGATAATGAAGTTGATAACGCGATAATAAAGTTAATAAAGCGATAATGAAGTTGATAACGCGATGAAAAGTTAATAAAGCGATAATAAAGTTGATAAAGTGATAATGAAGTTGATAAAGCGATAATGAAGTTGATAAAGCGATAATAAAGTTAATAAAGCGATAATGAAGTTGATAAAGCGATAATAAAGTTAATAAAGCGATAATGAAGTTGATAAAGCGATAATAAAGTTAATAAAGCGATAATGAAGTTGATAACGCGATAATAAAGTTAATAAAGCGATAATGAAGTTGATAAAGCGATTATAAAGTTAAAGCGATAATAAAGTTAATAAAGCGATAATGAAGTTGATAACGCGATAATAAAGTTAATAAAGCGATAATGAAGTTGATAAAGCGATTATAAAGTTAAAGCGATAATAAAGTTAATAAAGCGATAATGAAGTTGATAACGCGATTATAAAGTTAAAGTGATAATGAAGTTGATAAAGCGATGAAAAGTTAATAAAGCGATAATAAAGTTGATAAAGTGATAATGAAGTTGATAAAGCGATAATGAAGTTGATAAAGCGATAATAAAGTTAATAAAGCGATAATGAAGTTGATAAAGCGATAATAAAGTTAATAAAGCGATAATGAAGTTGATAAAGCGATAATAAAGTTAATAAAGCGATAATGAAGTTGTTAAAGTCACCGATGAAGCCGTAGCCTTTGTGTTTTCCGGTGGTCGGCTCTCTGGCCAGCATGCAGGACTTGATTCTGCCGAAAGCCTCGAACACGCTCTTGATGTCGTCGTCGGAGAGGTCGGGGTGGACCGAGGCCACGTAGATCCGGTTGAAGGCCCGCGCCTCCTCCGCCAGCTGGTCGATGATGGGCTGAGCCTGGCCGATGTTACTGGGCCTGCCCACCTGCAAGACGAGCCGCAGGGACAAAAACCCGCCTGAGCGTCAGCCGCAGCACCTTCCCACTCACAGGCCCACAGACAGAGGGGTACAGAGGGCAGATAGAGGGGTACAGAGGGCAGATGGAGGGGTACAGAGGATAGATAGATTGGGACGGGTTTGGGACAGGGCCGGTCCGGACAGTTTGGTTTGGTTTGGGACGGTCCGGACAGTTTGGTCTGGGAAGGGGCCGGTCCGGACAGTTTGGTCTGGGAAGGGGCCGGTCCGGACAGTTTGGTCTGGGACGGGGCCGGTCCGGACAGTTTGGTCTGGGACGGGGCCGGTCCAGACTCACCTTGATGTTTCGACCTCCCAGCATCACGGAGTTCATCTGCTCCAGAGCCAGCTGAGCCGCCTCCGGCATCTCGTACTCTACGAAGGCGAAACCCTGCAGAGCCACAGGACACAGTTCAGGACGGGGAGACAGACTCCCTGCACACTGCGCTCCTGTCCGCCATCTTGAAAACAGGGAGAACACGGAGTGAGTGAAGCTCTGCATCATGACAGCACGGCTGGAAGCAGCAAGTTAAAACTACGTCAGTCTCCACTAAGAGGCTGCTGTGTGAATCAGAGCCGATCAGTAACAGTAAAGATTAAAATGATAAAAAGGATAAATATGAAAACACCGGAAGCACCAGCTGTAACCGGAGAGACGGGAAGCGGGAAGAGCCGGTCTGGGGATTTGAACCGGCGACCTTCCAAACGGCGGCCCGCCTTTCTCTGACCTCTGACCTCTGACCTTGTGTTTCATGGTGACAGAGTCCCAGGACATGTCGATGCTCTTGATGGGTCCGAAGGGAGCGAAGGCCTGTCTGATGGTGTCCTCTCCCAGCTCGTAGTAGATGGATCCCACATAGACCCGACACATGATGGCCAGCGCCCGCTGCCGCTGGGCCGCCACCTGCAACACACACACACACACACTGCTGAACACACACACACACACTGCTGAACACACACACACTGCTGAACACACACACACACACTGCTGAACACACACACACACACTGCTGAACACACACACACACTGCTGAACACACACACACACACTGCTGAACACACACACACACACACACTGCTGAACACACACACACACACACACACACACTGCTGAACACACACACAGAGCTCTGAGGGACTCAGCAGCTGCTCCCTCTCATGACTCAGAGGCAGATCAACATTTCATCACAAATCTCAACTGATCCTGAACAGAACTATACTTCTGCCTTGTTTGAGCCACAGTCTCCGTGTGCGTTGGCAATGCATCAGAAACACATTTCTAATAAAGATCTGCAAATAATCAATAAATAAGTTCAAGGGGGCAGTAACATACACACATATATATGTATATGTATATGTATATATATATATATATATATATATATATATATATATATATATATACACATGTAGATGGTTCCACTCCATGGTTCCTCCTCATCCAGCTGAGATTTCCTCCTCGTCAGCCGTTTTGTGCGTGGGGGGGGGGGGTAGTGTTGATTTTCCCTGAACCGATCACTAGTGACCGACGTATCTGAACGATCACTAGTGACTGACATATCTGATGAACCGATCACTAGTGACCGACGTATCTGAACGATCACTAGTGACTGACATATCTGATGAACCGATCACTAGTGACGATGTATCTGAACCGATCACTAGTGACTGACATATCTGATGAACCGATCACTAGTGACGACGTATCTGAGCGATCACTAGTGACGGACATATCTGATGAACCGATCACAAGTGACGACGCATCTGAACCGATCACTAGTGACGACGTATCAGAACCGATCACTAGTGACGACGCATCTGAACCGATCACTCGTGACGACGAATCTGAACCGATCACTAGTGACCGACGTATCTGAACGATCACTAGTGACTGAGATATCTGATGAACCGATCACTAGTGACGACGTATCTGAACGATCACTAGTGACTGACATATCTGATGAACCGATCACTAGTGAAGTCGCATCTGAACCGATCACTAGTGACGACGTATCAGAACCGATCACTAGTGACTGACGTATCTGAACCGATCACTAGTGACTGACGTATCTGAACGATCACTAGTGACGACGAATCTGAACCGATCACTAGTGACGGACGTATCTGAACGATCACTAGTGACTGAAATATCTGATGAACCGATCACTACTGACGACGTGTCTGAACGATCACTAGTGACTGACATATCTGATGAACCGATCACTAGTGAAGTCGCATCTGAACCGATCACTGGTGACCGACGTATCTGAACCGATTACTAGTGACGACGTATCTGAACCGATCACTAGTGACGACGCATCTGAACCGATCACTAGTGACCGACGTATCTGAACGATCACTAGTGACTGACGTATCTGATGAACCGATCACTAGTGACGACGTATCTGAACCGATCACTAGTGACGACGCATCTGAACCGATCACTAGTGACGACGTATCTGAACCGATCACTAGTGACTGACGTATCTGAACCGATCACTAGTGACGACGTATCTGAACCGATCACTAGTGACGACGTATCAGAACCGATCACTAGTGACGACGTATCAGAACCGATCACTAGTGACGACGCATCTGAACCGATCACTAGTGACGACGTATCTCAACCGATCACTAGTGACTGACGTATCTGAACCGATCACTAGTGACCGACGTGTCTGAACCGATCACTAGTGACTGACGTATCTGATGAACCGATCACTAGTCACGACGTATCTGAACCGATCACTAGTGAC
>NW_027280341.1:147500-149476 GCF_046629955.1 Centroberyx affinis | reverse complement strand
CCCACCTTTTCCAGCTGCAACATTAAAGTGATGCTTACACATTAATGCATCAATAATTATAATTCAATAATATAATATATATACTGTGTGATTCTGAAATGGGCCATTCTGCATAATGAGTACTTTTACTTTTGTTCCTTTAAGTACATTTTGATGCTAATACTTTTGTACTTTTACTTAAGTAAAAATTTGAATGCAGGACTTTTATTTGTAACAGAGTATTTTTATACTGTGGTATTTCTACTTTTACTTAAGTAAAAGATCTGAGTACTTCTTCCACCACTGGTTATAGTATCTGTAACCGATTTGGATCCCTCTTCACTAGCTTGGGGTCAATTCATGAATGAACTCATCAATTCCAATTCAACTGAGGAATTGGAATCAGAATTTGGAAAAACCTACAAGAAACAGAATCCGAATTGAATCCGAATTTCGGGAAGTTGCATTTAATTCAATGAACTTCTGTGAAATTCCATGTTTGTTTGGTTTTTTTTTTATTTCTTACCACATATTAGATTACACATACTATACAGATTACTGAATATCATAAAATGTTAAAGATAACCTCAGATATGCAGTAAGAAAAAAACAAAAAAACAAACAAACATGGAATTTCACAGAATTTCACTGAATTAATTTCAAATTCCTGATGTTCCAGTTCAATTCCAATTCTGTTTCCTAAAGGTTTTAAATTCCAATTCCAGTTCCTCAGTTGAACTGGAGCTGATGAGTTCATCCATGAGTTGACCCCAACCAGCTATTTTCTCTATTTATCCAGCAAAATGTGATTTTTTTAAAATAGAAAGAAACTTCCAGCTGATGATCAGTTATCTGCCAAAGTGTCGAGATAGAGCAGATTCACTACATTTCCCAGCATGCTGTTCACCTGTTGGCTCTTGTCAGATTTCCAAGCTTGACATCATCGACTAGTCCAATCCAGAGGAAAGTAACTCTACATATCTAGCTGTGTGTGTGTGTGTGTGTGTGTGTGTGTGTGTGTGTGAAATTGAGGCAGTTTCTCATCAGATGCTCACACTATACATTGACACACAGTACAAGACACACACACACACACACACACACACACACACACACACACACAGCGAGTTGGGGAATCCCCTGTTAGTTTCCCATAGTGTTTAGAAACGTAAATATAGCAGCTGGGGTCAAAGGTCACCGCTGAGTCTAAAAATAGAAGCTTCAGAGGTCAGCGAGATGAGACTGGGCAGCAGCAGGATGTCCTAAACACACACACACACACACACACACACACACACACACACACAAAGCTTTATTGGTCAAGAGAAGACAATGCTGAGCAGGGAGAGAGAAGGAGGGGAGGAAAGAGGGAGGAATGGAGAGATATGGAGAGATATGGAGGACAAAAATGAACTCCACCTGCCATTTTTTATTATTTTCATGTAAATAAATGCATCACATTTTTGATTTTGGATTCTCATCAGTCCTAATATGGGATGAAACCAAACAAAGTCAACCTCAAACCAAACATTTCTCTGTCTAATTTTTATATTTGTGCACTTTGTCTTGTTTCTCGTGTGCAAATGTGCTCTTCTTATGTTTAAGATTTATGATTTTTGTGTTTTTTTATGTAAAATTCTGTGCTGTTTTCAGTACATCTTACTGCCAGCATGAATTACTGTAATACAGTCAAGTGAAGTCAAAAATCCAGCTAGTAGTTGTGTCTTGCCATGGTGTTTATAAGAACTGTGATCACAAAATGACTTATGTAACCAAAAAAAAATTTATTTGAAATGAATCTATCAGACTGGAGATATTTCCCTGTTGGTGATGTTGGAGAGTATTTACCTTCCATCAGCCCGATATAAACTGAACAAAAATATAAAGTTTTTAGTCCCGTGTTTCACATGTTGAAATAAAATATCCCGTAGTTTTTCCATGAAAGGATTTATTTCTCTTAAATCTTGTGCTCGACTTGCCTATGTGCCACAAATCTA
>NW_027280341.1:122500-142500 GCF_046629955.1 Centroberyx affinis | reverse complement strand
ACACACACACACACACACACACACACACACACACACACCTGCTGAACAGTGCAAGTTTTCTACAAGGACATCATGGTAAACTATAACTAAAACTAAGACAAAAAAGATGAAAGGTGTTTTTTTTTCGTAAATTGAGCTTGTGAAAAAACTAAAATTGGGCTAAAGCTATCTTGTCCACTGGTAAAACCCAAATAAATAAATAATAATTAATATTTTCAGTTTTTGCCTTTATGTGCATGGTGAAAAAGAAGATCAATCTTGGGCTATTTTTACTAAACACTAATTGAAAAATTCATGTAAATACAGTTTCAAATACATTGTCGGTTTGTATTACACAACACCTGTTGCAAAACCCCATCCTGTCTTTCTGCTGCATTGCATTCTGGTCTCTCTCCTGCTCCTGTGGGTGGAGAAACTGGTCTCTCTCTACTCTTCTCTGATGGGTTTCTCCCTGTGTGATTGTTGAACGTCTCTCGGTGCAAAATGGCGGCTCTAGAAAGAAGAAGCCCTCGCTCTTTGATTCTGAGGGACTGACACCAAAACCTGACGTTTACCGCTGAGGTTTTACATCCTGAAACATTTTCTCATATCAAACTCCACTGCAGCTGCTGGAAAATAAAATATCTGGAGGTGATGATTGGCCACGAAGAAGAAAAATACACCAAACAACAAAATAGAGCCAGAAGTGCTCAGAGTTTTAGGATTGATTTTTCCTTTAAGGGTGATTTGTCTGCAGACAGGCCGCTTCAGATGCAGATGAGCAGACTGACATTTCTACATAGCAACTACCATGCATGAAAAGTTATCAGAAAAATCACTTTTAAATGACTGTGTTTATTTTCTACTCACAGGTTTTTCAGCCACTGTTGGGTAAAAAAAAAAAAGTAAATTCTGTTAAAAGCATTTCATTTCCTGGTTGATTGTGGCTGTGGCTTTGCGGGCGTTTTATTGGTACACGGCAATTTGGGAATTAGACAGACAGTATTTCTACCAAGAGAGGATAACAGAGGCCTGGAGGTTAGAGAAGCAAACTTCAGAATCAGAATCAGATTCATTTTCGCCAAGGTACATTTTCACATACTAGGAATTTGACTTGGTGAGGTTGGTGCAGTGTGATATAACAAGCATTTAGACAGACAAACAAGCAGCAATCAAGCTTTACAAATAGAATTTAAATATCACACATCAGAGACAAAGAAGAAAGAAAGAAGAGATTCCTGAAAATATATACAGTACATACAATAAGTGTGGTGACTAAGTGGGTCATCCAGGGGCTTTTTACAGGCTCAGTAGTGAGCAAGTTGCATTTTGTGTCTGACCAAAGTACCAAATATCAATAAATAGTGTCTCTATACAAGGAATTCAAATATGATAGATACGACTATGTATTTACAGATGTACAATATGTGTGGGATTGTACTCAGACCGAGGAATAGTTTGTTCTCCTCATCAGTCCACACGTACCTGTTGTTGCTACTACCAGCCATGTTTTATGGGAATATCCGGGAAGACGCCGACAGCGGAAACAGCCGATCAGTCGTGTGAGTTAAACGTTCGCTATGTCATAACTTATTCGGAAAAAAAGGTGTTTCCATCTCCCATTTTGCACTTTAAATATTTTTCAAAAAATGTTGTAAGCCCCACTGCCATGGGGAAGAAACTGCTGTGGTGTCGTGAGGTTCTGGTCTGGACTTGTGTCTAGAAGGTTGCTGGTTTGAATCCGGGTGAAGGAAAAGTGAACGAGACCCGCTGTCCACCTCCTAAATACTGCAGAGCTCTGTTCCTTCTTCTTCCTTTTCACCAGTGGTGGAAAGTAACTAAGTACATTCACTCAAGTACTGTACTTAAGTACAATTCTGAGTTACTTGTACTTTACTTGAGTATTGCCATTTTATGCTACTTTGTACTTATACTCCACTACATTTTAGAGGGAAATATTGTACTTTTTACTCCATTACATTTATTTCACAGCTATAGGTACTAGTTACTTTTCAGATCAATATTTTATATTTAAAACATTTGATCATCTTTATAAAATAACTATAAAATAGCTTTGTTATAGATTAGACTACCCAAAAGTATAGCTAAATTGTTAAGATTAGCTTCACGTTGACAACTTTAAAATGCTGCTTACATGTACATGTATGTCAATAAATCAGTATTAATATCCAATAATTTATAAAAAAATATAACTCTCTAAATGGGGACAGTTTGCATAATGAGTACGTTTACTTTGATACTCTAAGTACATTTTGCTGCCAATACTTATGTACTTTTACTTCAGTAAGATTTTGAATGCAGGACTTTTACTTGTAATGGAGTATCTTTACATTGTTGTATTGTTACTTTCACTGAAGTAAAACATCTCAGTACTTCTTCCACCACTGCTTTTCACTGAGGTTCTCTTGAGCAAGGCACTTCGCCCCCACCACACTGCAGCAGAGCACTGTGGTCAGACTGGGCCGCTCCCAGTGTGAGTGTGTGGAACTGTATGAACTGTGTGAAGCGGTCATTCTTCCCAGCAGAACCACACTGGAACAAACACTAACCCATGAAAACACTGTGGCTCCTTTCAGCTGCTTTTCCCCTACAGTCACCATCTGGGCACGAAAGGAAGGGTGTGTGTGTGTGTGTGTGTGTGTGTGTGTGTGTTTGCATGATGGCGTGTGTGCATGTATGAATTTGGAAGACTGTGAGTGTTTGTGTATGTGTATGTGAGAGTGAGTGTGTGTGTGCAGAGAGGGGGGTGTGGTCTCAGCAGACTGTTGGGCGTGTCTGTGTGTGTGTGTGTGTCTGTGTCTGTGTGTGTGTGTGTGCGTGTGTGTGTGTGTGTGGTGGGAACCGCAGCTTACTGGCAGTGCTTCCTGATCTTGATAGTGGTTAACAAGGGTGGAGGGGTTGAGCCATATCTCTGCCCTCGCGTGTGTGTGTGTGTGTGTGTGTGTGTGTGTGTGTGTGTGTGTGTGTGTGTGTGTGTGTGTGTGTGTGTGTGTGTGTGTGTGTGTGTGTGTGTGTGTGTATGTAGGGGTCGGCCCTATCGTCCTGGCCATCGCCTTCAACAACAGAGGGAAGTGGTTCAGAGCAAAAGGCCATTGTAGTTCTAACATTGTGTGTGCACACAAACATACATACACACACACACACACACACACACACACACACACAAGTAAAAGAGAATAGAACAGAATAGAATAGAACACAATAGAATAGAATAGAACAGAGTGGGGTTGAGTATAGTGTGTGACTTGTTGCATGCAGACACACATATGTAACATGTTAGCATGACAGTGACCTGGATGCTGCTAATGTCATGCTATGTGTGTGTGTGTGTGTGTGTGTGTGTGTGTGTGTGTGTGTGTGTGTGTGACCTGTGGAACCAATGGAGTTGGAGGATGATTTTGCGGTGTGTGTGTCACAAGTGGAACAATTGGAGATTAAGAACGATACTGCGGTGTGTGTGTCTAGTGTGTGTGTGTGTGTGTGTGTGTGTGTCTAGGTGTGTGTGTGTGTGTGTGTGTGTGTGTGTGTGTGTTAGAAGATAAGACGGCAGTGTATCGGATCCTTCCTCCTCGCTCCTCTCTGCCTCCCAGTTCAGTCTCCAGTCGTCTCTCTCTCTCTCTCTCTCTCTCTCTCTCTCTCTCTCTCTCTCTCTCTCTCTCTCTCTCTCTCTCTCTCTCTGTAGCTCGTCCCATTCCCAGCTATTTACTGAGATTAGGTTTTTAAAGTTGCAATATGGATTTTTTTTTTTTTACATTAAAATAATAACAAATAAACAGGACTAAATCCATTGGTTTGCCTGAAACTGACTTTTAAGCAGGGGCGGTCTTACCATTAGGCAAAGGTAGGCGCCTGCCTTGGGCCCCACAAAAGACAAGAATAGAATTAATGTAAACCTATTTTTAATCAATTTGTTATTGAAAAACAACTCTCTTTTCGTTACAATAAATCATTTCAATCCTACTCCACTCTGTCAGACTATTGTGGGTTATACAACTTCTAGTGAGATTTTGCTACTTGACTTTAAACTCATTTTCATTGGCACTGCATCAGTAGTTGAGTTACTACTAAGTTAAAAACATTTTTTTTTTTTATCAAAGGTACCCAAGATTATATATAGAAAGGATGGATTAAAAAGCGAGAGAGTTGGGAGTCAGGGGGGCCCGTACTTGCCTTTGCCTAGAGCCCCCAAAACACTAAGTCCACCCCTGCTTTTAAGGATCTAAAGATTCACAAGTCACTTTAACGTTAATTCTAGCTTATGCATACTTTTTTCTTTTCCTTCTTTTTTCTCACCCGTTCCCCCTTTCCTCGGTAACAGCCCAGCTCGGTTTCTGCATAAGAGCTCATGGGGTTCTAGGATGGAACAAAACATGCAGACTGTGACCAAAATTACCAAAACACCACATAAAAATGGACTTTAACTCTGAAGAAAGTAAATCACAAATCAAGTCATTAAAGTGCAGAGGTGGAAAGTAACATTTACTCGAATACTGTACTTAAGTACAATTTTGAGGTACTTGTACTTTACTTGAGTATTTCCATTTTATGCTACTTTATACTTCTACTCCACTACATTTCAGAGGGAAATATTGTACTTTTTACTCCACTACCTTTATTTGATAACTTAAGTTACTAGTTACTTTGCAGATTCAGATTATGAATACAAAATATAATCAACTAATAAATTGTGATGTATTATTATAGATTACTGTAAGCTACCCAGCAGTATATAAAGTAGTGGAAATCAGCCCCACCTTTTCCAGCTGCAACATTAAAGTGATGCTTACACATTAATGCATCAGTAATTATAATTAAATAATATGATATATACTGTATTATTCTGAAATGGGCCATTCTGCATAATGAGTACTTTTACTTTTGTTGCTTTAAGTGCATTTTGACGCTAATACTTTTGTACTTTTACTTAAGTAACATTTTGAATGCAGGACTTTTACTTGTAACAGAGTATTTTTATACTGTGGTATTTCTACTTTTACTTATGTAAAAGATCTGAGTACTTCTTTCACTGCTGTTAAAGTGGTAATCCATGAGTTCCTTGTTGTCTCCATCTTTGTCCCTCAGCCTCACTGTGGTGTTTCTGCACTGCACTTCCCACAGATCACCTGTCAATCAAACAGTGTGGGCGGAGCTTAGATTGTCTGTTGATGCAGTTTGAGTTTCTCTTTTCTTTGTCTGTTCTGCCATGGTGGCTATCGCTGCTCATGCTAACTACCTAGTTCTTCTTCTTTCTTCTTCTTCTGTTTATTCCAAACAAACCGAAAACGTAAAACGCATCACTTCCTGTGTGGCAGAGGATTTTTTCCCAGGAAAGAGCTACCTGGTATCAGGTGTTGGTAACATTTTACAATAAGGGTACATTAATTAAGCATTAACTAACCCTTAATTAATGTACCCTTATTGTAAAGTGTTACCCAGGTGTTTAGAACAGACAATTAATTGTTTTATTGTCTTTTCGTGTGTATGTCTGCTCACGTCTGCATTTGTCTGCCTGTGCATGTGTGTGTATGTGCACGTGTCTGTGCCTGTATTTGTGTGTTCTGAATGTCTTCCGTGTATCTTAATGTGCATATTTTGCGTGCTTTGTGTGTGTGTGTGTGTGTGTGTGTGTGTGTGTGTGTGTGTGTGTGTGACCTGTGGCAGTAGTGTGTGGCAGCAGGGAGAGCGGTAGCGACGGGCGTAGGCTCCGGCTACAATAAGAGC
The DNA here is from genome assembly GCF_046629955.1 of Centroberyx affinis. Classification (NCBI taxonomy): domain Eukaryota; kingdom Metazoa; phylum Chordata; class Actinopteri; order Beryciformes; family Berycidae; genus Centroberyx; species Centroberyx affinis. The sequence continues at coordinate 136,779 of NW_027280341.1, read as the reverse complement.
CTCTGTGGCTGCAGCAGGGGGGCAGGAAGCACCAGGAGGGGCAGAGAGAGGGCAGAGAGGGGCAGAGGGGGGCAGAGAGGGGCAGTAAGTCAGGTCAAACACCCTGGGAGAGCAGAGAGCACTGAGCAGGCCTGGGAAAACCATGGGAATACAGGGAGGGGAGGGGGGGATATAGGAAAGGAAAGGAAACAAAGTGAGGAGCGGAGAAGAAAGGAAAGAAAACAAGGAGAGGAGAGGAGAGGAGAGAAGGGGAGAGGAGATGAGGAGAGGAGAGACGAGGAGAGGAGAGATGGGGAGGGGAGAGGAGAGAAGGGGAGGAGAGGAGACGAGGAGAGGAGACAAGGAGAGGAGAGACGGGGAGAGGAGAGGAGAGGAGAGGAGAGGAAACAAGGACAGGAGAGACGAGGAGAGGATGAGAGGAGAGGAGAGGAGAGGAAACAAGGAGAAGAGAGGAGATGAGGAGAGGAGAGAGGAGGAGAGGAGAGGAGACGAGATGAGACGAGAGAGGAGAGGAAACAAGGAGAGGAGAGAGGAGGAGAAGAGAGGAGGGGAGAGGAGAGGAGAGGAGAGGAGAGGAGATGAGACGAGAGGAGAGGAGAGGAGAGAAGGGCAGATGAGATGAGAGGAGAGGAGAGGAGTAGAAAGGAGAGAAGGGGAGAGGAGAGGAGAGACGAGGAAAGGAGAGGAGGAGAAGAGAGGAGAGGAGAGGAGAGGAAACAAGGAGAGGAGAGGAGATGAGAGACGAGGAGAGGAGGAGAGGAGAGGAGGAGCTCATATATTGAAAAAATATGTTGAAAACAGCAATAATCAGGAAAATCAAGATGATAAAGAAGAGGATGGCAATAATAATTCAATTCAAAACTATATTGTCCAGTTTGCAGACTAGGTTTACAATGAAAACATCCAATATAATCACATTATAAAAAATGCAATAAAGAAAATGCAATAAAAACACATAAATCCCCAAAGCATTCATACAGACCCATATGATTTGATAAGAACAGGCAGGGAGTCAGTAGCTTAATACAAAGTCATCAGTCATCATGGTCACCAGTGCAAAGCATGAAGTTCTCCTACAGGCAAAAACACTGCATTATTTATTGTGAAAGTTAAGTAAAACGGACTGCAATGGGAACAGATGAGTCCTTGTTTCCTTTACTCTTGACTTTCTGAAGCAGCGAGCAGCAGTTATACAGGAGATGTTCATGATGACACAGTCTGCCCTGTAAATAACTACTGTAAATAAGTGCTTTCTTTCATCTTTTTTAACCAAGGAGAGTGATGCTCTTTGTCAGCAACGCCCTGTTTCACACATTCACACCTAGTAGCTTCCCAGTACAACCAGTCTTTTGCTGTTGGCCACTGGGAGCTTCCCAGTATAAGCACAGTCCAGTTACAATTTTACAATTACAATTCCCCATTTGGCAGACGCTTTTATCCAAAGCAACATACATATGAGATTTTAATACAACACAAGCAAGGATCTAGTCGAGAGAGAACAACGAGAGTAAGTGCCAAGTGCGGATCGAATGGAGTTTGGTAACCGAGGAACCACAGAAGAAGAGTCTGGCTAGAGGACTTGGGGTCTTGTTGTGGCGGCAGCACCAGACGCCGCTCCTTGGCAGAGCGTAGTGGGCGGGAGGGAGCGTAGACCTGAATGAGGGAGTTCAGGTTCAGGTTGGAGCCGTTTTGGTTGCCGCTTTGTAGGCGAGCATCAAGGACTTGAACTTGATGCGGGCGGCGGTTCTAGATCATCTGCAGAGGTTTGAGCGTACATGCCAGGAGCCCTGCCAGTAAGGAGTTGCAGTAGTCAAGGCGTGATATCACAAGAGCCTGTACCAGGAGTTGTGCTGCATGTTCAGACAGGTAGGGTCTGATCCTGATGTTGTACAGGGCAAATCGGCATGACCGAGCAACAGAAGCCACACGCCTCCTTAAAGGTTAGTTGTTCTAGTTGTTCTAGTTGTACTCGTTCAAAGAGGAGTGGACAGAGAGTGCTTCTGCTGGGTTTCTGTGTGTGGAGGCATTTTGTTGAAGAGGCTCTGAAGGCTGGAGTTGTTGGTTTCAGTGGAAAAGAAGGAGAAGCTCCACAGCACTCTTCAAGCAAAACGTTAAAAGCCTTTACTGCGTGTTTTATTGCACCCTTCATGCTGTGGCCTACGAAGAACATGAACGTGAAGAATGGTTCCTCTTTTTTGCCCCTTTTAGTCCTTGTCATTATGTTTACTTACCGCTAGTTTGTTGTTCCCATATTGGCTTTTTTGTACATCTGTTAAGTCATATAAGATCCGTGGCATATGTGTGTGTGCTAAATGTTGATGTGTCTCTTATCTATCATTCTGTAATTGTTATATTAATACTAGTCCATTTTACCAATGGTTATTTGGTCCTATGCATGCCCTGTGAGCTACTTGAATTTAGTTTGATTTATTATCATTATTATTATTATTAACATTATTTTCAATGTAGACCCAAGGATTGTTTGGGGTTGGTGGGGGGTGTTGTTCTATATGCTTGAGGGGCAGGGAGGGACGGAGGGAGTGGAGGAAACGGCTTTGGGGATCCTACTGTCAATGTAATTGTATTAAAACTGGATAAAATTGTATTGGGAAAAAAAAAAAGAATGGTTCCTCTTGCAGGTTGGTGTGCTGCTCCCTAACGAAGGCCACAGCATGGCTGAAATCTGTTGGAGTGGATTTTAAAGTGGTAATCCAAGAGTTTCTTGTTTTTTTTAATTTAATTTTGTCTCCATCTTTGTTGCTCAGCGCTCATTTCTGTGATGTTTCTGCACTGCACTTCCCAGTACTGTAATGTTTTTACTCTTGGATTTTTTTTGTTGATTCACCCTGTTGGTGAGATGCATGATGTGCCTAAGTTTCATCAAAATCCGCTCAATAGTTTCTGGGATATCGCACATGACAAATGAACGATCAAATAAAGAAACAGATGGAGAACGATCCATTTCCCCCCTTAGTTTCAAAGCTCCGGACAGAAAACTGTTTCTTAAAGCAAAGCAGTTGAATCAGGGAGATAATCTTGGGTAAGCCTCCCCCTGCAGCATGTGGAGACCAGATCTGATCTCAGATGACTGGTCCCACTGGTAAACTACACTCAACAATGACCGCCTCTCACCACAACCAAAGAATAACACTCTTTCACTGCAGAAACATACAATTATCCTTTTCTCTCTTCCTCCACTGCCCTCTTTCCCTCTAACTCTCCCAATTTTCCCTATCTTTCTTTCTTTCTTTCTTGCTCTCCCTCTTTTCTTTCTTCCATTAGTTCTTTCTCTCAGAGTTCAAGATGTTAATTTCATTAAAGTGCAACTCTGCACACACACATATACACACACACACACGCACACAGAAATCCCCTTCATTGTCACTGTGAATGGCAATCACGAAACAAGCTCTTCTCATGCTCTGTATTTATAGATGACGATGGGAAAAGAAATAAGAAATGGGGATTTTTTACTCTGTGTGTGTGTGTGTGTGTGTGTGTGTGTGTGTGTGTGTGTGTGTGTAAACGTGCATTTTTATGTATGTGTTTGTGTGTCTTTAAGCGCCTTGCTCAAGGGCTCTTTAATGGTCCCAAGACACTACTATTTGCTACTGACCGACCGACCGACCGACCAACACCATCCATAGAGACTCTGCAGGACTTTGTCAATCAATTTGTTCCTAATGACTTCCTATCGTTGTATTCTGTTTGTTTTAATTAGTGCTTTTTAAAAAATACCAATGTATTGGGGTCCTGGGGGACCCCGGTCAAAAGCACCCAATTCCGCCCATGCAGTTTTAATAGATGGAACTATTTATTGAGTTCATGTTTGCCATGGGTCCTAATTTAAAGTATCACACACTATCAGGGGGGGTAGGGGAACTCTGTCAGTCATTTTGAAGGAGACAGACACAGATGCAGCAGACACAGATTTCCTCATGTGCTCTGTGACCCTAAATACTGCTCTTCCTAAGGTAAGATGATGTTCAAAGCCACAAATACAATACATCATTGAATTAACTGTAACTTTCCTAAAATAATAATAATCTTTTTTTTTCAGATGACATTAATTACATAACTAATAATGTTTTGAGAAGAAATAAGTTAACATTTTGCTATGATGGTTGTTTCTTACAGTAGTTTATTCTTGGGGTCCCCAGGGACCCCAGTCGGTAGTCCTTGTATGTTAAATATGTTGGTAGGATGAGGGTTAAGCGTGCGTCACTCTATCAGCAGTCCTAATGTAGTTAATCCAGCCTGACCCGATCGAGCCCGAGGGAGTGATAAAAGAATCACATCCCGAACCGGACCGAAACCTCAGACTCAGACCGAACCCTCAGGCTCAGGCCTGGTCCCATCAGGCTCAAATGTAGATTACAAAGACAGAGGAATGAAGAGGAGAAAATAACTGTGGACCCTTCCCAGTTCCAGCTCCCCCTCTCCTTCAGCTCTGACCCCTCTGGCAGGTGGTTCAGGTCTTTGGGAGGAAAGACAAGCAATTTCAGCCATAGCTGGAGATTTGTCCCCAGGCTGGACAAATCTTCAACTCCTATCAATAATGCATTGGTTGGGAGGCAAAGAGAGACGACTGGCACCTGAGTACTCTTATCCCTCTGCTACATAGACCCCTCTGTCAGTAGGTAGAGGACACTGAGAGCTACATAGACCCTCTGTTGTAACTAGATAGGAGCTACATGGTCCCTTCTGTTGGTCCATAAGTCAAGGAGACCAGGAGCCGTGACGCCAAAGACCAAGCATGCTGCTGTGTAGGAGTTTTCTTCCATTTGTTTCATGGAAGTGAGTCGTATTTCCCAAAAGACATTTATTTGTTGAACCACACCCGTCTGCGTTCCCAGAATCAAAGACCTGCGAAGAGCTTTTCACTGGTAACTCGTCAGAGATGTGACTGTGCGTCAGTGAACTCGGCCAGCTCAACCAAACCTAATCTACCAAAGTGCGGATTGAAATGGAAATCTCACCGCTAATGCCATCATTGTCAGTCAATGGGAGGGAGAAAATGGAGCACACTGAATGAAAGTCTTTTAACACGCTGAATTGACACAGCACATTTGTAAAGCTGGCAAAGCTGGCGATTAACCCCGGAGATACATAAGGAATAGATGCAGCCTCTGTTGTTTGGGCTTAAACCCCAGCCTGAAGCCAGTTTTCATCACTGCCATGTTCTTGGATGTTCTTGTTCTTGTTCTTTCGGTTTTTCATGCCGCCTTGGTGGCATTTTGGCCATACAAGTCCCCATGAGCCTGCAGTCAGCTCCACCAATCAGATGAACTAACGTATTAAGATTCAACCATTGGTCCAAGATGGCCGGGTGGCAATGAATTATGGTCTGCTGCCTGATTTTGTCACATTAGATATACTGTAGATCAGTGGTTCTCAACGTGGGGTCCGGGGACCACCGGGGGTCCTTGAGGGAGTTCCAGGGGGTCCCCAGTAAATGGATGAATTGTTAAACTTCACCATTATTTAATTGACAAGAATGTAGAAGAAAAGACTGTTTTGATCATAGTTTCACTGTTATCTCTACCTACAATACAGATAGTCATGGAATTCTGGACAAATTTTCAGATTTGGGTCTGAGACACAAAATGTCATTAAATGGGGGTCCGTGGCCCCAATGTGGACTAAATTAGGGGTCCTTGATATGAAAAAGGTTGAGAATCACTGCTGTAGATAATATTCAGGACAGTGAAATGTAAAACCTCAAATTGGATCACATGTAACAAATTGCTACTTGAAATTCATCATTCAGTAGTTCAAAGATTTGGAAGACTCCACCCACAAAAACATGAGGAAAAGGTGTCTTGTGATAGTTTATAGCTTAGATCTTTTCCAAAATAAGTTTTACGTTTGTGGCCTCAGTGGGTAGAGCAAGGCACTAACACAGCCAGGGTGAGGGGTTCGATTCCCACTGGAGCCACTCATCCCAGCAATATACTGTATGCAATCATGGTACTGCAAGGTACTTTGGATAAAAGCTTCTTCCAAATGTTACGTCAATGATGTTTTTTGTCACAAAAAAGTGTCACATTTTTTTCAAATATCTCATTTTGGAATGAAACTTATCAAATGTCTCAACAAGCAAATCAAAACAAAACGCAAAATGGCTGTTCAGTTTGGTTCAGCAAGATGACCTGGCATCGAGAGAGACTAAAAGGTTGCAGGTTTGATCCCTACAGTGTCCATGAATGTGTCCATCAGCAGTCAATGTCCTGTTGAAGTGTCCTTGAGCAAGACACTGAACCCTCTACCTTCTTGTCAAATTAACCGTGCTACCTTTGGTGTATTTACCGTAAACAAATGAGACCATAGTGGAGATGATTGGTAGCCTCTATCTCACACCAGTGGTATTTTTAGTGCAAATATTAAGACTACATTTCCCATAAACCCCACTGCTTCCAAGAATGTTCCGTTTGCACTGGAAGAACAACAGTCTCTTCCTGTTTTGTGCCATAAAGCAATCTTCCATTATGCCGTAAAGCAAATAGTTTCCCGCCAAATTGGAGACAGCCAATTTTCTCTGCGATGGTCTTGTTTGTTTATGGTAATTCTTTTAATGGCTCAAAATAATAATGTTAACGTAAAGATTTATTGATGTGAAATGCGTCATGTAGTGTCTTTAAATAGGATATATTCCAAATAAATTCAAATAGTGAAGTCGCTCCAGTGGGTGATGTTACTGAGAATCTGGTCACACTGAAACATTATCGAAGACAAGGGGACTTTCCCAGCAGCTCCATTCTGAGAACACACACACACACACACACACACACACACACACACAGATGAAGATAAAGAGCTGGGAGAGCTGGGGGAGTTGGATATCAGCTGACCGCGTGTGTGTGTGTGTGTGTGTGTGTGTATATAACGGAGAGTCTGGGTGGCGGAGGGGGGGGAGCAGGTCTTTCCCACACCCACTTTCTCTCTTTAGAATGTGCCAGAAATGTCAGTACCATCCACACACACACACACACGCACACACACACACACACACACGCTGCGGCCCCCCATCAGTGGAACGTGTAGGGTCAGATGGCCACAATGTGCCGGGTCACGCTCCTATAGAGGAGAATGGCTGCAAGGAGCAGATCCACTTAGCATAACCAGGAGAACTCTGCATCAGTCTATTGTAACTGAGAAATGAACTCTCTCTCTCTCTGTTACTCTCTCTCCTCCTCTCTCTCTCTGACTGTCTCTCTCTCTCCTTTGCTGGGTGTCCATCCAAGTATTTGTATGAAGTTTTGCTAAAATCTTCTGAAATTACCACCCCAAAAAATGCCAAATGCAGGTAAAAATTTGTCCGATAACATTTGAATGGCTGAATTATTTACTCTAAGCCTGAAGACTTAGACAACAAACATCCATTGTTCAAGTGAGTGAGCAGGTTTTAAAATAAAACTGAATGTGTTCACACAGTATCTGATTCTGTACACAAAATAGCACTCAAACGGGGGTCGTGTGATGTATTTCTATGACAAATGTATATTAATTAATTTGGCCAGTAAAAATCATTCCTGGCAGGTATTTTTTTTGCAGTTTACCAGCCTTTGGAAGCTGAGCTGAAAAGTGACATTCGTCCACCTCAGTCCTGCTCCTCAGGTATCGTGAGAAAGCATTTCAACTCAAGATGAAAACGTTTTCTGACGATAAAGAAATTATCTGACAAATAGTGATGAAACTGGTAGAAAAGTGGAAAAGAAAACGACAAACGACAAGTCCAGAAGTCAAGACACTCTTGTATGGGGATATTTAACTTAAGCAATGGAAACCTTTTTATTGAATAAATAATGATGGTCATTAGTTGGTGCGTTATTGGTAAATGTTGGTATTTTTCACTCATTTTTATCTTTGCCTCAATAAATGGTAACACTTTACAATAAGGGTCACTAAGTTAAGGGTTAGTTAATTGCTTAATTAACAGTTAACTAATGTGTAATTTACTAATGGTGTTCATGTTAACTAAGGTATTAATTTATACATTATTTAATAGTTTATAAAGATGACTATTAAATAATGTATAAATTAATACCTTAGTTAACATGAACACCATTAGTAAATGATTACCAGACACATTAGTTAATTGTTAATTAAGGGTTAGTTAATGCTTATTAAGCATTAACTAACCCTTAATTAATGTACCCTTTTTGTAAAGTGTTACCCAATAAATTCTACTGCTACTGCTGCTATTTTGCACACCCTGTTAATGCTGTAATCATAACTTTTCATAAGTTTCTGTTAAGCATGATCTAGTGGAAATTATCAGTTGTGTATGATTATATAACCCTCATTTGCTCTGTTTTTTTTTGTATTTATATTCTGTTTTTCTTTGCTGTATCTTTTTATTATTTGCTGCTGCAATGGAGAATCATTCAAGTTTCATCTTCTCTTATAAGATCTTAGTAGAATACTGACAACTGCATTTCTTTGTTTTTGTCTTTGGATAGCATGAAATATGAGCAACATTAGCTGACACCAAAAAAAGTCCAATACTAAGCAATTCTTGAAAGATCTTGGATATGTTTTGGGGTTGTTTTTTTTTACATTCACTAAGCCGATTCATTCTCTTCGACCCAGCTGATGGAGACGTGCCTAATTCACATTTTATTTTTTTCCCTCTCTCTCTCTCTGGTATCTACCATGATTTGCATAAAACAGTCTTTACATACATCGACCTTGGTCAAACCCATTTCCAACCTCTTTCTTCTTCTTCCGTCCGCTGCTCTCGCCCTCCTCCTCCTTCTTCTTCTTCTTCTTCTTCTGTTCATCAAACTTGACCTTCTCTCCTCCCGCGGCTTGCTCTGCCCTGCGGTTTGATGTGATGGGATTTACATGTGTTCATATGGAGATGGACTGGAGCCGGGCCAGCTTTCTTCATTCCTATGGTAATGACTGATGCAGAATATTCACTGTGGCAAAGAGACGAGGAACGACATGTAGACATGTAGACGCCATTAACTCTCCCTAACATACAGTATATACTAGTGCAGTGCCCATTGGCTTTGCACAGAGCGCTGTTCACTTGTTTATTCAAAGTTTATCCCAAACCATGATGCCATCTACCAAAAGACAGACCCATATCCCAAAACTATAAACACTATTCCCCTGTTCTCACACATGATTCACATTTGTTGAACTTTTTGTGAAAAACTCTACACACAAATCCCTTCATATATCACTGGCTGCACCATCTGCTCATTTAGAAAGCACTGGCATTCAATATCATTAACTCAAGTCATCACAGCTCAAACCCAATTAACACACCATTCCCCAGGTGCAAACACTAAGAGTCAAAATTGTTCACACACCAATCAGAACCTCAGGATAAATACATAGATAGATAGATAGATAGATAGATAGATAGATAGATAGATAGATAGATAGATAGATAGATAAAAGGGCCATGGGTCAGTTCACTTGTTTTGGAACAATGGATCCACAAAGACCTGAAGGTAGAGGAAGAGGACACAGGAGAGGAGGTGGAAGAGGAAGGGCAAGGGCAAGGAGACAAATAGTTTCTGATGAGATTCTCAAATTGGGATGCTGAGGCAGAATAAATGTGATTTCTTTCTTTATCTACAAACAGTTTTTTTTTTAAATTGGTTTATATTGGTAAATACATGGAAATTATTTTACTGTATTCTACGTTCTTTATCAGTTGCATATTTTTACAGTACATTTACTTTTTCACTCAATTACAGTTTATTTTACTACAGTACATTGAGGAATTAAAAATGTTGAAAATGTATACATGTGTTGTGTCTTTATATTGTGTTCATCATGTAAAGAGGTTGTTCTGGGGGAAAACCATAAGTGCCATTATTCATTGCAGTAACAGGTTTTTACAGTAGTGTTTTGAATTGATCTCACCAGTGTGTAATGGCTACTTTGTAGTGTGATGGCTTTTGTGTGATGTCTGAAGGCAAAGGTTAAATAAAGTTTGGTTTAGATGTAAGATTACATGGTTTTGAGTGGAGAGTTTGGTTTTGACATGGAAGTTTGAAGTTTGTGAAGATGAGTGTGCAGTTATGCATTTGTGTTTAGAGTTTTGGGAAATTGAGCATAATTTCAAGAAATGTGTCTTAGCAATCAAGAAAAACTGTAAAATGTGTGTGTTCGCGTGCATTCATATGTGTATGTGTGTGTGTGTGTGTATATGTGTATGTGTGTATGTGTGTGTGCATGCTCACACATACATACATCCGTGCCAGTATGTGTATGTCTGCGTATGTGTGCAGTTATATACAGTGTGTGTCTGCGTGTGTGTGCATTCCCACATCTATGTGTGTGTGTGTGTGTGTGTGTGTGTGTGTGTCTTTATATAGGCGCTAGCAGGAATGTGTGTGTCAGGTCTATCTGATATAACTCTGTTAAGGCTCCTGAGGTGAGACTAATGCTGACCAGGAAGGCCGAGAGAAGAGAAGAGGCTTCACTACAAACACAGAAACTCTCACAGATACTCAGAGACAGATGGGACTTCAGCCAAAAAACACCGGGGGGGTGGAGATGGGAGGGGGTTCAATTTTCAGGGTAGTTTTGACCCCCAAAATTGTCGGGAACCCCCAGTGGGTCGACGGAGGAGAAAGTGAGATCCATGTGCAGACAGGAAGACACGCATCTGCACCGGATGACCTGGGAAAAGCCGTGATAACAGTGGAAGCCTTTGTAGAAGTCTCTCTCTCTCTCTTCATGCATTTATCCTGCTCCATCGATCCTGCATTAGTGCTGCGTACAGTGGGAGTCATTGTAGAGGAGGAGGAACGGAGGGAAGAGCAGAGGAGAAACGGGGGGAAGAGAAGAGGAGTAATGGAGGGAAGAGAAGAGGAGAAATGGAAGGAAGAGCAGAGGAGAAGAAAGCTGGAGATGTTAAAAGAATCTTGTGTCAGCAAGTTACAAGAAATAATCCAATAACTAGTTGGTTGGAGTTTTGTTTGCGATACACCAATTCAGTTCTGCTGTTTAATGTTTATTAAAGGTCTGTTGAACTTTGGTAGAGTCTTGGGTTGTGTCTCTTCCTCCATGATAAAACCCCAAAATCAGTGGTTCTGTGATCTGTTGCTCCGGTAGAGGAGACTGGAGAATTGTGGGGGTTTTTCTCTCTCCATTCACCGCCATTCTCTGGAGGAACAGTCTGAAAATCACTTCTAGCACATAAATGAACCCAAACAAAGCAGATTCTGACAATATATAGAAAAACTAGTCATGCTGCTGAAGTGTAGTTAAGTGAATCTCTTTCTGAATGTTTATTAAACCTTTCAGTTTGAACAAGTGGAACACCGAAATTCAGTTGTGGGAAACTTACGCCGATGAAACAAAGAAAATAGTATGTTTACCAATAATTGTAGAGGGGCGATAAAAGGTGGGAGACAGGACAAAGCAGATTCTGCCAATACATAAATATATACAGCATTTATATATATATATATATATATCCTTTATTTAACCAGGTAAAAGTCTCATTGAGATTAAAATCTCTATTTCAAGAGTGACCTGGCCAAGAGAGCAGCATAAGCATTGTTACAACAATAGACACAAACAATACAAACAGACAAATACATTCTGTCACACACTACAAACGAGAGAACACAGTATCCAGTTAATATGCAATACAAGGTCAAGGACAAAAATCCAGTTATGATGCATAAACAGGTACAATTTTCTAAAACGATTTCAGTGAAAATTTAGGAGCAATCACATTGACCAAGAGTACTATTTTCTTGATCCTTTAAAATTGACTTAAATTCCCCCATAGTAATCAGCTGTACATTATTCCAGGAAGAAGGGGCAGCGTATTTAAAAGCTTTTGTGTCTAATTCTGTTCTAACTCTGGGGACCAACATCTGTAGAATATGGTGAGAGCGCAGGCCATATTGATTTTGGTTTTTACACATGTATGTACACAGATAAGGAGGAACCAGCCCAAGGAGAGATTTATATATAAAAGCCAACCAATGCGAAAGTCTGTGGACATACAGAGAAAAAACAAGACTCTCTCTTTTTTCCGACTGAAAGGTTTAATAAACATAAAGAAAGGAGTGGAACTGTCTAAGTATGAAACCTGGTGCTGCCAGGTCAGCAAACCTCCACTGGATAAATAAAGACTCTTTAAAAAAAAAAAAAAAAACCTTTAATGTGTCTGTCTGTCTTTGTGAATTTCCAGACTGGGTGTTACCGCTGATAAGTCCATACTGGACTGGACGTGTCAGCATGAGGACGACTGTGGGCGAGAGAGATAAGAAACGACTGGAAGAGATCGACAACACCTCTCTCTCTCTCTCTCTCTCTCTCTCTCTCTCTCTCTCTCTCTCTCTCTGTCTTAATTCCATCACACTCTGCATTAACAATTTTGCCAAAATATATGGTCGAATATACTAATCAAAAACAAAGAACAGTAATAGCAATAAATACCTACCCGTGTGTGTGTGTATGTGTGTGTGTGTGTGTGTGTGTGTGTGTGTGTGTGTGTTTCCCGGTGTGAACAGCCTCTAGATTCCAAGGCGTGATGGGAGGGCGTCCCGATGACAGGTATGTTCCAGGCTCTGGACCGTAGCTTTCGCAGCTCACACACACACACACACACACACACACACACACACACACACACACACACACACATACACACACACACAGGCCAAGCTCACAAGGGTTCCCGTACGCTTTTGAGTGTGTGTGGAGTGTGTGTGGACGTGTTGGAGATTAGAGGTGCATGCCTTGCCAACACCCCGCCACCTTCTGTAGTACCTTCATTGCTTGGATCTCCTCCTCTTCCTCCTCTTCCTCCTCCTCTCTCTCTTCTCCCTCTTCTCTGATAAAAAAAGACGGTTCTTCAAGGGTTCTTGGGTTCTATAGCACCTTATAGTACCTTCTCCTCTGTATGTCTTCTTCCTCCTCCTTCTCTTTCTTCTCCTTCTTCTCCCTCTTCTCTGATAAAAAAAGAAGGGTCTTCACAAGGGTTCTTTGGTTTGGGTAGTGGTTCAATATGGAACCGAAACAACTCCTCTGATTTGTTCAAATAAATACGGCTGGTTTGGGACATTGTTAAATTGTTCTTTATAACACCATAAAGGTCCTGTTTAGGACTGTTTGAACATGTTACAATATAAAATTAACCACTTTCTCAAAGGGGTTCTTTATAACACCATAAAGGTCCTATGTAGAACCGTGTGAGCATCATTCAATGTAGAACAAACTAGTATCTAGAAATGGGTTCTTTACAACTCCATAAAGGTTCTATGTTGTACAATTTGGTCATGGTTCAATGTGAAATAAACCGCTATCTAAAATGGTTCTTTATAAAGGTTCTATGTAGAATCTTTTGAGCATGGTTCAATATACAATAAATCACTATTTGAAAGATAGACGAAGACAACACGAAAGTCCATTTGAGCTGTTGTACCATCTTGTACCATTTGAACATGGTCCTATAGAGCAGTGGTTCTCAACGTGGGGTCCGGGGACCGCCAGGGGTCCTTGAGGGCATCCCAGGGGGTCCCCGGCAAATTGATGAATCGTTAAACTTCATTATTTCATTTACAAAAACAATTATAGAGTGTGAAGAATTTCTATTTTGATCATAGTTTCACTGTTATCTCTCTACCTACAATAAAGATAGTTACGGATTTCTGGACAAAATTATATCTAACAATAAAAGTATTCTCAGATTTGGGTCCGAGAGAGAAATCGTATCAAATGGGGGTCCATGGCCCTAATGTGGACTACATTAGGGGTCCTTGATATGAAAAAGGTTGAGAACCACTGCTATAGAGAATCGTTATAAAATAGTTCTTTACAACACCATAAAGGTTCTATGTTGAACAAGTGCAGCATGATGCTATAGAGAACCGTTATAAAAATGATTCTTAATAGCACCACACAGGGTTCTGGTTTGGTACAGGCTGATAAAACCCTTCTCTGGTACAACAGGAAACCCTTCTTGTTCAGAGTGTCGACGCCTCACGTCTTCACCTCCTGCCCAAACTCCTTCAGTCTGTTCTCAGTGTTCCAGCTCTGGATGAGAGACCTGGTGTTCAATTTAATCTTTATTTAAAGGAGAGGTGGGAAGAAAGGTCAGAGGTCAAGTGAGCGGGGAAGAGCCTCTCAACACTTAGCACTGATAAAGTGCAGATCTGCTTTCTGTGTCTGAATCACTTTCCCAAAGCAGATTTCCAAGCAAGTCTGGGATTCAAACCAACAGCCTTCCACTTACAAGTCTGTTGCATCGAAAATTTAAGTTGCCCAGACAATTTGTTTTATTCACATGGAAA
>NW_027280341.1:0-115000 GCF_046629955.1 Centroberyx affinis | reverse complement strand
AGCCTAATAGAGACTTAGCCTATTTGATATTTGTGTAGTTAACTTCTAAAATATATTATAGGAAAACTATTGTTTTTTGGGGATTTTTTTTTTTTTTTGGAAAGGGAAGAAGTATTTCCACTTTTTCCTGTTTTTTTGTTGTTGTTTTTTTTACTTTCCAAACTTCCACACCTCCGCGCCTCCTCCCGGGGAGAGACAGCCAGCCCTCCCCGCCTCCCCTGCACCATGAAGCGGCCGTGTGAGGAGAGCAGCTCGGAGGAGAGCGACGTGGAGGAAACCATCGATGTGGGCAGTGAGAACATCTATCCAGGGTGAGCTGGGAACCAAATGATCCCGTTAGAGAGAAACTGAGAGTGAAAAAGGGCTGACCTGGGGCCTGAGGCTTATCATTTCATATTTCTAAAACGCTAAATTATCTTCTTATTTTATCAACCAAGGAGTAAAAGTTACCTTCTATCCTTTAAAAACCTAGTCTACCATTATTTGGTTGAATAGTTTAATGTCAGTCATTTAGTCAACCAAGGACCAAAGCTAAACACTATCCTAATTTAAATAAAATACTATAAGAAAGCACAATAGATCCACCTGATATCCATCTACCATTCAATATGAGGCTTCAAAAGTGTTCTCGATCCAAGGGCTAAAGTTCCTGAAAATCCTTTTTAAAAGTAGATATATTTTAAATAAAACACTCAAATAAAGCACTAGGCTATAGATCTATTTACCTGGGGTTCATCATTCCATATTTCTAAAATCTAAACAATCTAGCCTGTGAAAGTGTTTTCATTTGTCAAACAAGGGGTTCGATACCATCCTGCTATTTAAAAAGTAGCCTACTATTATTTAGATAAAACACCATAATTAAACATTATAGATCCATTTACCTGAAGATCAACATTCAATATCTGTAAAATCTTAAGGATCCAGTCTGTAAAAGTGTTACAGACTGGACCATCCTTTAAAAAATCCCCAAATTAGTCCTTAATCATGCTATCAATATTTTGTGATTGAAGGATAGCTTTTTTTTTTTTTTTTTTTGGCAACACAACTCTACAAGGCCAGATGGGTGGAATTTGCCTCACAGGACAAAATGAAGAAAGTTTAGAGAATCACAAGAAAGTATTTGAAAGTCAATTAAGTAGACTTCTGTGGCACTGACAAGTTACCTGTCATGATGTGAAAGGTCCTGATGTGGTTAACCCCGCCCACCTGGTGCTCCAAGTATGGTAAAATAAATGCCAAGAATTACTTCCAAATGCTTTTTGACTCAGGTCTGATGGTAAATGTCTGTAGTAGTGGACTGGCTATAGGCTAGAAGGCTAGAATGGAAAACTTGACAGAAATTATCAGTCGGTTGACAGAAACAACAAATAAAACTAATTCAACTTCCATAGTGTTGATGCATTTAATAGCTATGTAATGGGGATCCACCATCAGACACACTGATATATATCATTACAGTAATCTGATGTTCAGTGCATTCCAGGAGTTATTTAACGATAAAGTGTTGTAATTTACTTTTTTCGGTGAACCCACTTTCCCTCAACCTGCCTCGTCTACTTCTACTGCAGTTAGTGATTTCCTACGTTTCCCAGAATGCCTTTCGACAACCCCCAGAGAAAGGGGGGGTTCTCTGTGCTGCATAGATGTAGTTGGAGAGAGTAGTAGTCACAGTGTAAAGAGTTTTTGTGGAGTGGAGAGAGAACAAGACTGTGGAGTCATTACAAAAAGTCGTTGAAGAGGCCGTTGATGGAAGCTGTGGCTGCATTGCATTCTGGTCTCTCTCTCCTGCTCCTGTGGGTGGAGAAACTGGTCTCTCTCCTCTTCTACGATGGATTTCTCCCTGTATGATTGTTGAACGTCTCTTGGTGCAAAATGGCAGCTCTAGAAAGAAGAAGCCCTCACTCTTTGATTCTGAGGGACTGACACCAAAACCTGATGTTTACCACTGTTGGTTTAGATCGCTTTTTAGAGTGGATTTTTCCTTTAACATCTTTGATTTGATGGACGCTTTTTTCCCCTAACAGTCATACATTTTAAGCACTGTTCATTTTCTGAGGCTGAATATTTTTTTTCAGTAGACAAGCAATTATTTTGGTCCCAAAAAGCACAAATTCAGCATAATTTTGCTAACTCAGGCCATTACTATCTTTGATTGAAAATACTGTATATCATTTCTATCTCTCCCTGCGGCTCTTATTTCTCTTATTTCCTATCCTATTACTTCTCCAGCAGTTTTCTAACATCCATGATAATTCTAGGGTCACAGAAAGATGTTGTTCAATCTATTATCAGGACACTGTGACTATTGGATGCTTGTAATGTTGATAAAATAGTATTATTTTTTAGTATTATAGTATTATATTTCACTGTTGTGTTCATTCTAAATTGCTCTGGATTGCTGTGTCCGACAAATCAAGGCAATTTGGCTATAATGCATGCTTATATGTAACTATTGGAAAAAATATGACATTTCAAACTTCTTTCCTTTTCTGTGTAATGAGTTCATGGTAATTTTTTTTCCCTCTCCAGGCACATGAAGGGATCCTTTATAAGATGTGGATCACCGACCACAACCACTCAAGTTATGGCGAGGAAAAAACGCAGAGGGGTAAATATATTACGTCTAATAGTGTCAGTATTAGTATTGATATCAGTATTTTGTCTTAAGATTTACAGGCCGCCAGTGGCCTCGTTCAGGGAGAATTTAAGGTTTTATTGTCTTCCTTTATTTGTCAGATTATCGAGAAGAGACGCAGAGACAGAATCAACAACAGCCTGTCAGAGTTACGGAGACTCGTCCCCACGGCGTTTGAGAAGCAGGTGAGAATCTGTTCCTTTCTACAGAACGCAATACCAAACATTACAAAACTCCAGACTCAAAAAACATGGGGTTCATCAGGGTTCTTCTAAGATCCAAATGGAACCAATAAGCAACTCAGGGCTCCTCAGCAGAAATAATATCCCTTAAATCAGTATTTCTGAAGTTGAGAACCACATGGCTTTAAAGGTTCCTCAAAGAACCCCCTGATTTTACAGGTCAGGGTTCCTGAACCCTTAACAGAGTTCCACAAGGAACCTTCTGGGGTTCCCCTATGGTTGCAATCAGAAGAGTCCCTGATGGTTTCACAAAGCTGTTTTAATTTTCAGAGACATCCGGTCCAGGTGGATCACTGGTTTCAAATACGACAGATTCCTCTTTTGATATCCGTGGTATTTTGGAACTAATCCTTTAGGTCGGTGGTGTCCAATCAGGTTTCCATTCAAATCAAACACTAAACCAACTGATATCATTCATTAATTCCCATCTCTCTGGTTGAAGGTGTGTTGAGCTCTTGGACCTTCATGGCACATGGTTTGACACCACTGCTATAATGTTTTCTATTGGACTATTGGAGTAGCGCCCCGGCCTGACCTTTGACCTGTTCTATCAGGGTTCAGCTAAACTGGAGAAGGCGGAGATTCTCCAGATGACGGTGGACCATCTGAAGATGCTGCAGGCCACCGGAGGGAAAGGTAAGAACTGGTATCACATCGACTGAATGGAAACCAGACGAGGGTTGGAAATTAAGAGTTTATTTCCAAAGTGCTATATATTCATTTTGGAAAGAAAATCACTATATGAGGTTCATCATTCTTTATTTGTAAAGTATACTGTGGCTGATCTAGTGGGTGAAGGTGTTATTTTACCAGCCAAGGACTTAAGTTACCTAGCATCCTTTAGAAAGTATCATCATTTTGTGCTATTGGTCATTTTGCAAGCGTATGTGACATATTTTTCCAAATGGAGGACATCTGAGTGAGAAAAAAAATCTATAACATATTTAGCCTATTTAGATACCAGATTGGTCCGGCTTTGCCAAATAGAATAATACAGTGAGTGGCAGAAAGGTTAGACAATCAGAGGAAAGTTTTTTATTTTCAACCTGGGACTTACTTTTCTCGTGCTCAAAATTTTGCCACTTACTTCACTATAGAGCTTTAACTGCCTCTGAGTCACAAAGAACGCTGCTTTCCAATTCTCACACACACACACACACACACACACACACACACACACACACACAGAGCTCCAGCAGCCAAACCCAAAAAGTGATTAAAACACACATCAGCCACTGGATAACCAGGCAGGCAACTAGTTAGTTACTCAGATAGTCAGTCAGTCAGCCAGCCAGTCAGTCAGTCAGTCAGTCAGTCAGTCAGCAACTATCCAGGCAGACAAATAGTTAGTCAGCCGGTCAGCCAGTGAGACAATCAGTCAGCCAGTCAGTGTACTGGTCAGCTAGTAAGTCAAACAATCAGTCAGCCAGTCAGTCAGCAACTAACCAGGCAGACAGCTAGTTTGTCAGTCAGTCAGTCAGTGCCAGATTAAAGGAGTGGGGGGGGCAGTAGTCCATGGGAAAGTGCTGCAGGGATAAAAGCACCACTTGACCCTGAGCCGTGCTGTTTGCTTTCATAAAGCCGGTGGGGGGGGTTAGAGGGGGTGAGGGGTGGGGGGGTTAGGGGGGTTCGGGGGGGGGGGCGTTCACAGGCCGGCTCTCTGCAGCGTTTGTTTGGGTTTACCACCGGCAGCGTGTAAAGAGGGCTGCACAGCGGAGACAGAGCAAACATACAATCAGCTCAGCAGATAGCTGGCTCTCCCAGGGTCACAGAGCTGTGGCTGACTGTGTGTGTGTGTGTGAGAGAGAGAGAGAGAGAGAGAGGGAGAGAGAGACAGACAGACAGAGAGAGTTGTAGTGGAGGGTAAATTCATAGTATACTCGCATCACATCATCAAGTAGTATCAAAATGATCTAAGTTATATGACGATATAGAGAAAAACGCCTAAATTAATGTCTTTCTGAAAGTATAATTGAATTGGATGTCATAGTTTACCTCCTTTTTATTGCAACAAATCCTAACATTTTGTGGAATAAGCACAAGTGTTTTGGACACAAATAATGTGACGACTATGTTCTTCCACCATGAAAGGATTATGTGACGAAAGTACAAATTGGACACGGCACATGTTCGTCACATGAAAAGGTCAGTTAATGGTTCAGTTTAGGCAAGTGAAATAACTTTGGTTGAGGTTAAGGTTAAGGTTTTGGCCATGGTTCAATAAGAAAAACCATTTCTGAAAAGTTTGTTCACAGTAGAAAACGTCTTTGCATGAATTGGGAGTTGAACCCGGGTCGTTGAAGGTAAATTCACACCCCCGACCTCCACACCCTTATATTTTATGTCAAACTACTTCTTCTTCTTCTTCTAGTTGTGTCTTCTCCATGTAATCCTTTTGTGGCGGGGAAACATATTTCTTTTCATACACAATGCACATTATTTGCATTTTAAGACATTGTGTTCTTTGTGAAACTTCATGAGATTCACCACTTGGGAGAAAAAGAGAAGGACGGTTTCCCCCTTTTCTCTCTGTCTCTCTGTCTCTGTCACCCATACAGTCCCATCCAAAACATGTATTTTTAAATCTAAACATCATATTTTGTATTTTTCTCAGCCTGTCATTATGTAAGCTATGTTGAGTTTTACATATTTGGCAGGACACCCAGACACTCTCTCTCTGTCTTTAGGTTATTTTGACGCCCATGCGCTGGCCCTGGACTTCCTGTCTCTGGGTTTCAGGGAGTGTGTGACGGAGGTTTCCCGCTACCTGAGCGCCGTGGAGGGCCTGGACTCCGGCGACCCGCTCCGCTCGCGCCTCCTGTCCCACCTCGCCTCCTGCTCCTCGCAGCGCGACGCCGCCGCCCTCACCGTGGCGTCCCATCAGCCCCATCACCACCACCACCACCACCACCACCCCGCCCCGCCCCACCCCTTCCACCCGCACCACTGGGCGGCCGCGGTCGCCACGGCGGCGTTTCGCCCTCTGCCGGCCGCCGCGTTCGGACTGAGCGGGCTTCCTGTTTCCTCTGACGCCACCGGTGGCGGCGGTGGAGGAGGAGGAGGAGGAGGAGGTGGAGCCCCCCAGAGGCTGGCGGAGCTGTCGCAGCGCAGCGTGGCCGCCTCCTTTTCCTCCCACACAGACTCCGCCTCCTCCTCCTCTCCTTCCTCCTCCTCCTCCTCCTCCTCCTCCCTCGTCATGCCCTGCGCCCCGACTCCTCTCTCCGCCTCCCTCCTCTCCCTCTCGGCGTCGGTGCAGTCGTTTCCCATCGCCCTCCACGCCGGTTTCCCCATCCTCCCCCCCTCCTCCTTCACCTCCTCCGCCGCCAGCCCTCCCATCTCTTCCTCCTCCTCTTCCTCCTCCTCCTCTTCCTCCCATACTCCTCAGAGCAGCAGCAGTAAACCCTACAGGCCGTGGGGAACTGAGGTTGGAGCTTTCTGACTGATGGCATTTTACCGACTGTTTTTGTTGGCTGGTGTGATTAACCTCTTAGTTTGTAATCTACTGACTGGTTTTACCGACTATTCCTAACCACCTGGTTTAACAGAATATTTTTATTACCAGTTAACGATTGAAGTGGGAATCTTCTGACCATCGTGTTTTGCTGACTGGTTTTAACGCCTGACCTAAACAACTAGTTCTATTAACTGGTTAACCTTTGAGGTGGGAGTCTTCTGAATGACTGGTTTTTCACTGTTTTCCACCTGCTGATTTAACTGACTTACTGGTTTCACTGACTGGATTGACTGCTCGCTCTGAGGCTTCTGTCGAGGGTTTGCCCAAAGAACGGATGAATGGAGTTTAATTCATTGCATTTCCTCTCTTATTGATATTTACGTATTCCCTTTAACAAAGTCTATCAAGTCAAACTGAAGAGTTTCGTTCCCAAACAAAATTTCATCTGAAATGATTGCTGCCATGAAAGTAAAACCTTCATTAACTATTTTGAAGAACCTTTGCCTGTCGAACATTTTTGAGGATGAAATCATCTCCACTGTTAAACTACTGAGTGATAAAGTTCAAACAGTGTTTTCTAAAGATGGATATCAAGCGTTTTGGAATGAAACCCTTCAATTCCAGTGTTTGTACACTCTAAAAACCAGGGGTTCATCACGTCCTTCTAAGATCCAGAAGGAGCCAACAAACATCTCAAGGTTCCTCAGTAGCAAAAATATCCTGAAGAGTTCCTCGAAGAACCTCCATATTCAGAAGTTCATGAAAGTACAATCAGAGTTCATGAACTCTTTATGATGGGGTTCCTCAAGGAGCCTTCCTGGGGTTCCATTTGTTTTTACATTTTAGGTATTTAGCTGATGCTTTGATTTCTAGATCACCAACATTACAAGCAACCAACTGTAAAGAGGTCAAGTGTCATCATAGCTGACAATCGAAGGGACAAAATATTCCAGTGCCCCAAGAATGATCGTACATGTTAGAGAAATGCTAAATGAATGCTAGTTGGTTCCCCTGTGGTTGCAATCTGAAGAACCCCTGAGGGTTCCTTAAAGCCCTTTTACTTTGTAGAGTGTACTCTGGTACTGCAGATGACAGTGAAGGAAACTTGTACTGGTATCCACTGGTATGGGACTCAAATGGTATGATGGGATTGAATCCTGGGGATTGGATCTCCACAGAACTGCCCAAGAGAAACACCCAAAAGAGTCTTCGTTAAGGGAACCATGAGGCCCTTTGGCATCTCAAGACATTTATTTTTACTTTTGATACATATCATGTTTTAAAATGTTTGGATTAACCCCTCAAACACCAGCACTCACCTTGAAGATACTGATCACGTGACAAATACTGATGAACCAAAGGTTGCTCCTGAGATAATCAATCTGCCGATGGAGAGTGCTGCTGTAACCCATCCACTAACAAGAACGCCTGTAAATATGTAAATGTACTGAGAGGAATTAAGAGGTTGAGAACAAGCCCTGAGACTACAGTTGGTGTCAATTAATCTTAACTTCAAATCCATGTAAAATGTTAGTGGAATTTGCAACTCAATTACAGACGTCTGTATCTGTTGGAAGAGATTTTACCAAGAGTTACGAGAGACACGGCACCTTGTTGGAAACAAAGAGAACGACTGTAGTGGTATCGTCTCTTCCTTCTCGACAAAACAAAGAAAATGGTTTGGTATTCAATGAAATGATCTTTTACAGCAGTGATTCTCAACCTTTGTCATATCAAGGACCCCTAATTTAGTCCACATTAGAGCCACGGACCCCCATTTGATGAGATTCTGTCTCTCGGACCCAAATCTGAGAACAGTTTTATTGTTAGATATGATTTTGTCCAGAATTTCATGACTATCTGTATTGTAGAGAGGGAGATAACAGAGAAACTATGATCAAAATGTCATTCTTCTACATTCTCTCATTGTGTTAACTTCTTGTAAATGAAATAATGTTAAAGTTTAACAATTCATCAATTTGCTGGGGGACCCCCTGGAACCCCCTCAAGGACCCCGTGGTGGTCCCCAGACCTCATGTTGAGAACCACTGTTTCACGGCATAATTTTAACACCCTACTGTAGCAAAATGACATATCGCCTTTGTTTTGTCTGGAAGAAAGAGGTGAAAACGTTATGGTTGTTTGTCTCACTCAAAACAAAATTTTGTGAACTCTGAAACACTGATCGTGATTTATGTGAAGATTACGTTCCTCCACCATGAAAGGATTATGTGATAACAGAAGGAATTGGATATGGCATTTTCACCTGTTCATCATGTGAAAAGCTTAGCTAATGGTTAAGTTTAACCTCAGTCAAGCTTATGGTTAGGTTTAGGTAACTAAGGGTTAGGGTTAGGGTTAAACAACAAACACTTTTGCTGAAAATGAAAACTTCACTCACAGCAGAAATATTCTTCACATGAGTTATGAGCGTTATTGAAGTCTCCTCCACACCCCGACTTTCCACCTCACTGTTTCCATGTCAAACTACGTCCTGTTTCTCACCGTTTCTCCTCATAATCCTTTCCTGGTGGGAAAATGTATTTCTCTCACTTTTCGGAGCACATTATTTCCATTTTAAGACATCGTGATCACTTCACAAAATTTCATGAGACCAGACGGAAACGGTGGCGGGTTTCTCATAACCATTGCGAACCTCGCTCTCTCAGTTTCCATGACATCCCTCTAATACATCACATTGGGAGCTTTTTTTTTTGGTATTTTTCCAATTTTGAGCTGAGAATACACTGATCCAAAATTTGCTTCAGACCCAAAGCATTACAGATTCACAGTTGTATGTCGAGACTATCACAAATTGGGATGATGATAATTAAAACAACAATGGTGATGATAACAAGGGCGGTGATGATAACAGTGATGAAGATGAAAATGACGATGACGATCATAATGTATTTCAGTAACTTACAGACTGACTGAAACTCAAGAATACATTATCATATTAGACCCTTCTCCACTTTTTCCATTACTAGTTAATTCCACTGAATTTACCACCAAAACAAAATCTCTGTGATTCCCTGTGTGCCTTTTTACGAATAAAGATGACTTAACACATCGCTGCTGTCATAGAAAAAACTGAAACTACACTGCTTTTGGTGTTTTTCTTTTTGCAATGCAATTTCAATCATTAACATGGGTGTACATGGATTTATTTGATTGGTGGGTTAATTTACACTCTGGAAAAGATCAAAATTGCCCTCGAGCAAGGCAGTGAACACTGTTGGCTTTCTAGCTGGGAAACTATTCAAGTTACCAGAGGTGGAAAGTAACTAAGTACATTTACTCGAATACTGTACAATTTTGAGGTACTTGTACTTTACTTGAGTGTTACCATTTTATGCTACTTTATACTTCTACTCCACTACAATTCAGAGGGAAATATTGTACTTTTTACTCCACTACCTTTATTTGATAACTTAAGTTACTAGTTACTTTGCAGATTCAGATTATTAATACAAAATATAATCAACTAATAAATTGTGATGTATTATTATAGATTACTGTAAGCTACCCAGCAGTATATAAAGTAGTGGAAATCAGCCCCACCTTTTCCAGCTGCAAAATTAAAGTGATGCTTATACATTAATGCATCAATAATTATAATTCAATAATATAATATATACTGTATTATTCTGAAATGGGCCATTCTGCATAATGAGTACTTTTACTTTTGTTGCTTTAAGTACATTTTGATGCTAATACTTTTGTACTTTTACTTAAGTAACCTTTTGAATGCAGGACTTTTACTTGTAACAGAGTATTTTTATACTGTGGTATTTCTACTTTTACTTAAGTAAAAGATCTGAGTACTTCTTCCACCACTGCAAGTTACAGAACAGAATTTGGAAAAAACAACGTGCTTCACTTGAAATTCTTTAGACTTTTGAGGCCGGCTAATGGTATCTACAAGGAACCAGTAATCAGACTGCATTACCAAGCTGGAATAGTGAGTTACTGAATTGACCAGGACACACACACACACACACACACACACACACACAATGATAATCCACTCCTTCTTGCTCTCTGCCTTCATCTTGCAGTCTGTAGGAGTGATTTACACGCTGAAATCACTGCTGCACCCGTTAAATCCTCCAAGAGAAGAAAACAGCGTCATTTCCAGCTGAATGGGGGATTACAGGGTGACAGGCCTGGGAACGGCTCCTGAGGCCGTAAATCCGCCCCGGTCAGCCCCGGTCAGCCGACACGGTTCTCACGCCGGACCGCCGCTTTGAAGTGACCGGCGTAAATTAGGTGACCGGCGGGGATGTGAGCCGGTCAATAGACACAAACAGAGGGGGAACGACAGAACCGGAAAGAAGTGGAAGACAGACGCCATGAGGAGACGCCACATTAACTCATGTTACACTCAGAGTTATTATCAGAGAGGCTTATTGCTTTTAGAAAACTGTTGTGTTTAAAAAGAAATAACTTGTTTAATAGCTGTTTAATAGCTAGCAGTTAAATAATAATGATGATAAAGTGGTATTCCTCCACCAATAAATACAGTTCTTGAACAGTAGCTAAACAAAGTAGTTGCTAAGCCACACATAGTACCGGTATGAGTCGGGATTTTTTGGTTATTTATCATTCAGTATCTCTAAAATATAGAGGATCTAGCCTGTAAGTGTTAGCATTTTGTTGCCAACCAAGGACTTAAGCTACCTACTATCCTTTAAAAACTACTAGCATTTAATTTTGTGCTACCAATCATTACCAAAGAGTAAATCTCACATTTTTCTTTTTTTTTTTTTTTTAAATAGTGGATACCTAATTTTGGAGCCAACTTCAAAATCTTTGTAGAGATATGAGGAGGATATCTCTAACAACTTTAACGAAGAATGCCCTAAGAATACTTTTAAAAGTGCTTTATTTTTTAATTAAAAACATGCTGTCTACTAGTATTTTTTTAATGCTTTGAAATCAGGCAAGTTGCTCTGGTATGAATGTCATTCTGTTAATAAAACCGATTCTAGGAATATCTGCATTTATCTCACTTTATCTTCCCAACACAACCTCTCCTCCTTTCATCTTTCATAAGAGGTTATGTGTGTTTTTTCTTTCCATTGCAAAAGTACTGTGTTGTACCTGCACTGTATGAGTATAATATTGTGCTGTGTGGTTCCAGCATGGCTACAACACAACTAAACACTGTGACTGAACATTTGCGCGATGGAAAACACATGATGGTTCAAAGCCTTTTGTGAGAATTCTCATCTCATAAATCTCATAAAATCTCAATATTCATAACATTAGAATGTGGATATGTGGATGCAGACTGAAAGAAATGACATAATTTCATTTTAATTGAAATATCATATTTTTCAACAGTAAACAAAACAATTGTGTTATGAATCACTGGAATACAACTTGTGAAAACATGGGAACATGATGGACTGTCACTCAACACAGTGTATGCTAAAGTGTTAGCATGTAGCACCAGAGCCGACGATCTACCGGGGACACGTGGATGATTCTGGTGTCTATGTTCTCATCACTTAACAGGTAAGTTGACCAACGGGATGATCTACCAAAAAACTTCTTCTTTTTGATTTTCAGTGGAAATGAGGAGCTGTTATATGTCCCTGATGCTTCAGACAGGCTGTAGTTCAACAGTCATGATGAAGCCCACTGGACTCAGACCTTAAACCAGAACCAATTTCAACCTGGACTTCATTTTCCCACCATTATCCATCATACTGATCAATTCTGACCAAAATCTCATCAATTGCTTCACTATAAAACTTCTTGTGTCTTTCTTGCCAGGACTCTCCAGTACAGTCCCAAACCCCAAAACCACCCAGAGCCTGTTTCAACACTCTCATTCTGTATAATGAGACATTTATATTCGATTTTCAGCTCATTCATGACTTGGCAACTTTCACTTTTTACTCCACACTACTTTACACAGCAGTGCATGGAGACAGCATCAAAACTGAAAAGAGAAAGGAATGAGTTTAGACCATTTTCTTTTACATCTTTTTACCAACATGTCTCATTATGGAGTAAGCGATCAATCTGATGAAAAATACTTGCTTTGGGTGTTTTTAGGGTTGATTTTTGTCCATTGGTCCTGTAGGACTACATTACAAACATAAATGGATCTACGGTGAAGCAATTGACGAGATCAGAGTTATCAGAATTGTCAGAATTTATGGGAAAAGACGGGAAAAGATGGGGAAACAGGGTCCAGGTTGGAAATGGCCACACTTATGCTCTAAAAACTCTGAGACCAGACAAATTTTTCGGCAACTTAACATGGCAACATGTTGGCCAACAGCAGCTGAGGTGAAACAGAAGGCAGAATGTACAATGGAGTTTATCTGGGCAAAGTAAACTATGTAAACACGGCAAGAGAAGTGAAGCATCTGTTTGGGAAAATGTGTCCCTGTCCTAAGTTGACATCAAGTCGACCATGTTGTTCGGACTTAAAATCTCAATCCAGTAGCCGTCCGGATCCTGTATGAAAGCCAGATCCTTCATTTTACCTGCATGGAGGGGAAAAAGAAGAGATTAGTAGAACACACACACACGCACACACACACACACACACACACTGCCCACCAAAATTTCTAACATGAAGGTGGTGCTGGCCTCTACTTGGCCCTGAGCTCCACCTCATGGTGGAAACGTATATTGGCCAACAGCATGTGTGTGTGTTTTAGAGAGGTTTGTTAAAAAAAAAAAACACAACTTCCATGACTGTAACAGAGGTGTGACCAAGTCAACTCTGCTCAAGTCCCAAGTCAAGTCTTGAGGCACAAGTCTCAAGTCAAGTAAGTAAAGTAGATTACCAAGTCAAGTCAAGTTCATGTCATTAAAGTCAAGTCTCAAGTCTAAATGTAGAACAGCAAGTCACCTCAGAACAAATCAAGAGTCCAGTATCAATTTAATATCTTCAAGAAAACTAAATATCTAGGACTTTTCAATGCAATATGGTTTTAATAGGATAAAAACTTGGTAAGAGCATCATGAGTTTGATTTCTATAATCAGTTTCAACTTCAATAAATTCAATCATTCCATACAAATTCAGAAAACAGAATTTAAATTCAGTCGTCTGCTGGAACAAATCTCATCACTTTCAATCTGAGTCATTTACACAAACACAAGATCTCAAGTCAAGACTTTAGAAACCTTTTCAAATCATCAAAGTCAGAGTCAAGTCCCAAGTCACCAGAACCCAAGTCAAGTCAAGTCTCAAGTCTTCTCTTCATGCATCAAGTCAAGTCTCAAGCAATTAAAACTGTGACTCGAGTCTGAGTCGAGTCCAAGTCCCCACCTCTGCTCTGTAAAGATTAAATATGACAAGGTTCCTACAAATTTCCCATTTCAAAATTCCAGACTTTTTCCAGACCTTAATTTCCTGACTGGATTTGAGGATTTTGTTCAGTGTTCAGTTTGTTGTCTGCTGACTGACAACCAGCTTATATCACTTTACAGATGAAGATTACTTTTCACAACAGAAAATAGCACTATATGTGAAATGACAGTGAGTCATCACATGTACGGGAACGAGCAAAAGATGTTTTGCTCCCACACTCTTCCAGAGTTCTTTTTCAGACAATTCCCACACATTTCAAGACCTGGAAATGATCAAATTGATTTTCCAGAGCAGCAGGAACCCTGAGTCTGTCTTTCTTCTCTCTGATGACATCACATGTCAGAAGACAGCGAGGCACCAACCTTGATCGGGTTTCTTGACAAACGTCACTCCTTGTTCTTCCAATAATTTGCAGGCGGCTTTAACGTCAGGAACAGCAATGCCAATATGACCTGCACCAAGGAGGAGAGAGCAGGCAGTGTTACACCCAGAAAACACACACACACACACACACATACACACACACACACAACATACTGTATGTATTGTAGGTGTCCGGTCCACATGAGCAAACATCACCAAACATCTTCCTGAACAAATCAAGGATAACAGTAGTACATTGTAATTCAATACTATCGTTTATCGTCTTTCAGTGGAATCATGTGGTGATGATGTGGTGACACACAGTTCTGCTCTCTGGACTGATGAGAAACAAGCACATTTCATTAAAAAAATCTGACTAAATGAGTTACGAAAGGAATTCGAAAAATTTAAATGAATGATCTGAATGTGGGTTCTTACCAAATCCTCGTGGTTCGGAGTTCCCGTTGTGGTAAGACAGGCTTTCATCTGAGTCTGATCCCCAGTTACTGAGAGAGAGAGAGAGAGAGAGAGAGAGAGAGAGAGAGAGAGAGAGAGAGAGAGAGAGGGTGGGAGAGAGAGTGAGAGAGAGAGAGGGTGGGAGAGAGGGAGAGAGATGAGAGAGAGAGAGAGGGTGGGAGAGAGGGAGAGAGAGAGAGGGTGGGAGAGAGACAGAGGGGGGAGAGAGAGAAAGAGAGGGGGGGCAGAGAGAGGGAGAGAGAGAGAGGGAGAGGGGGGGGAGACGGGGGGGAGAGAGAGAGCGAGAGGGTGGGAGAGAGGAGAGAGAGAGGGGGAGAGAGAGGGAGAGAGAGAGAGAGAGAGAGGGGGGGGGCAAGAGAGAGGGAGAGAGAGAGAGGGAGAGAGAGAGGGAGAGAGAGAGAAGAGAGAGAGAGAGGGGGGGAGGGAGAGAAACAGAGAGAGGGAGAGAGAGGAAGAGAGAGCGAGAGAGAGAAAAATGTGATATTAGATGATTAATGTAGGATTAGATGTTAATATAAATAAGTGTCAGATACTGTAAATATATAGACTGCATGTTATTCCATTCTACAAATGTGATTATAATACAAAATTTTACTGTGAAAATTACAGTAAAATTATTTAAATCTGAATAACATTTCAAGACCGTAAAATTACACTAACTCATTCATTTACAGTGTAGTTATCCTGTTATGCAGTGTGTGTGTGTGTGTGCGTGTGTGTGTGTGTGTGTGTGTGTGTGTGTGTGTGTGTGTGTGTGTGTGTGTGTGTGTGTGCTGGTGATGCGTACTGTGTGAGCTCGATGGTCGCTCGGCGGGAGAAGGTCCAGGCCGTCCGCTCCCTGATGTCCTCCGGGATCTCCGACTTGTCCTCGTACCCCAGGAAGTAGAGGGTGAAACGCATGGAGGGGAAGTCGATCTTCTGGAGCAACCTGCGAGGGACGGACGCCACAAACGCAAGGGATTATGGGTAGAAGGAGACGGATGCGGGTTCCTCATGCTCGGAAAGCCTAGCAGAACTAAATGAAGTCTGGACTGATGCTCATATTCAGCTGTTTCTTCATGTGTTCTTTAACTGGTATGAAGACCACAGAAGAAGAGACAGACTACAGTTACAGGAACTGGAGTCAGGTTTGTGTTGATTCCCTTGGCAGGATGACAGGTGAAAACTCTGTCCAATAAACAAGCTGCTAGTGAGTCATGTGACTTTTGTTTACAAACCCTCTGGTTCTGTTGTAATTGGGCGGTGAGAAAATAAAAATGGAGCAAATACAAAATTGCAACAAAGTTAAATTCTCAGCTATGGATCAGACCAAAGAAAACCAACTGGAGGTGTCATCTAGTCTTGTCTAGTGTAGTCTTGTCTAGTCTAGTGTAGTCTAGTCTAGTCTAGTTTAGTCTAGTTTAGTCTAGTCTAGTCTAGTTTAATCTAGTCTAGTCTAGTCCAGTCTAGTCTAGTTTAGTCTAGTCTAGTTTATTCTAGTTTTGTTTAGTCTAGTCTAGTTTAATCTAGTCTAGTCTAGTCTTGTCTAGTCTAGTCTAGTCTAGTTTAGTCTAGTCCAGTCTAGTCTAGTCCAGTCTAGTCTTGTCTAATCTAGTCTAGTTCAGTCTAGTCTTGTCTAGTCTAGTCCAGTCTAGTCTAGTCTAGTCCAGTCTAGTTTAATCTAGTCTAGTTTAGTCTAGTCTTGTCTAGTCTAGTCTAGTTTAATCTAGTCTAGTCTAGTCAGTCTAGTCTTGTCTAATCTAGTCTAGTTCAGTCTAGTCTTGTCTAGTCTAGTCCAGTCTAGTCTAGTCCAGTCTAGTTTAATCTAGTCTAGTTAGTCTAGTCCAGTCTAGTTTAGTCTAGTCTAGTCCAGTCTAGTTTAATCTAGTCTAGTTTAGTCTAGTCTTGTCTAGTCTAGTCCAGTCTAGTTTAATCTAGTCTAGTCTAGTCAGTCTAGTCTAGTCTAGTCTAGTCTAGTTTAGTCTAGTCTTGTTTATTTATATCGGCCTTTATCACAGTTAAGTCTCGAAGGGCTTTACATACCATTATATACCATGATACATCATACATATACATACTACATATACAGTATATACACATTATATACAGTATATACTAGGTCATATACAGTACATACTTCATATAGATTGTTTACTACACCATATACAGTACATACTACACATCATGTAAAGCTGTGTATTCCCTGAGCCACACTGCAGGTTTAGAGGTTCAGGTTTACAGCAGGACTCACGTCATTCCCAAGATTCTGGTGTAGAAGTCCAGAGATTTGGCCGGGTTTTTGACTCTCAACATGGTCTGCTGCATCATGTAGTCCTACAGAGAGAGAGAGAGAGGGAGGGAGAGAGAGAGAGAGAGAGAGAGTTCATAAAGAAATTAAAACCAGATATATCTGTAACTGTCTTAATTTTACAACCAATAAACCAATAAAGAAACAAAACCAGCAAATCAGCCTATTTCTGATTGAACACAGTGAAAACAAAAGACCTCTAATAACTGTATTTAGGACATTTAACAAACCTTTAAGGCCATAAATTTAGACCATTTATTTTAACAAATTTTAAGGCTTTTTCCAGACTTTTTAAAGACCTATTGATGCCTTAAAATAAACCCTAAACCTAGGAGTTAAAAAGCTCTGGAAAGAAATTCTAATCCAGCAGAAACGCTTGTCTGAATAGAAGACCACAATTTGGAAATGATCTGGTACATTTTTTTTTCAATAAGACATGAGATTGAAGATGAGATGCTAAATTTCTCCAAATCAGACATGTGGATTTCCCAAAGTCAAGAAGAACTCACACTGATAAAAAAAGAAAGAAATCCAAAAACAGGCCAACGGATGCAAAAAAAAGTACTGACATATATTACATAAAGTGACAAAAAAAAAGGTTTCAGTCTGCAAAAAATAAAGAAGTGCAGAACAGGAAACTTTTCACAGTGGTTTTTTCAAAGTGCAGTTTTTGCTTTTGCTCTTTTTGTTTTCACACTTTTTTTTCCACTTTTGCATCTCATGTAAATAAAAGTCAGAAAGCTCGGAATTTCTAGTTTCCAGCGATACCAAGCATGTTATTGTAGACTGAAGAGAAAATTAACCCCGATCTTTTGATCACAACTTGCTCTTATATTTACGAAGTTTATATTTGTAAGACTTAATTGTTAAAATACTTAGTAATAAGACATAGTTTGGTCAACATACAGTTGGTTTACAGATTCTGAAAGCTGAAGACCCCATGTTTTCAAAACAGTATAACATTCATATCTTCTATTAATAGACCATCTTCTGTCGCGATTTTTCTTAACTGTGGGGGTGGGGTGGACCCGGTACCGGGTCCGTCGGGCTAAACAGGTTAAGTCAGAATTCTGAGAATAAATCAGAATTCGAAAAGATGTTTGTGTCTCAACATCTTTCAGTCTCAAAAAAAAACCCCTAACATTATCATGTGGTATCAGTGCTGAATCAAAAACGGTCTTATACAACCTCTGTCTTTGAATGTGGCAGAGCGGAGGTGCATGTATGTGTAATATTGTTGTATTAATATCAGAATTCTGACTTTAAACTCAGATTTCTGACTTAAAACTCAGAACTCAAATACATTTCTCACATGTGGCCCTAATCCTCTTCCGTACAAGCATTTAAGCGGAAGCCTTTAGATCAAAATGGCTTTAGGAGAATGAGAAACACAGAACATTCAGTCACATGTGTAGAAACCGACTATTAAAGGATCGTTGGCGTGTTAAAAGTACAGCAGCTCCAGGTCTGAGCTGCTCACAGAGCCGGTCTGCAGGCCGCTGCAGGACTCTGCTGCAACTGGTTAGACCGCATTACAACACTGCAGGGTTTGGAGAGGGAGAGGCTGGAGAGCAGAGACACACAGACACACACACAGACAGACAGACAGACAGACACACAGACAGACAGAGAAACCTCCATGAAAACCTGTCAGGGTCCTGGTTTCAGGGTGGGTTACCTTGGTGATGGGGTCTCCCTCCTTGCAGGCCTCGGACACCGCCTGGTCGGTCAGTCCCTTCTCTGCCATGTTCACCGCTCCACCGCTCAGCCTTCAGTCTGAACCACAGCAGAGCACACCGGCTGCTGGAATGAACACACACACACACACACACACACACACACACACACACTCTCCCTCCCCCTTACCTGCTGCTGCCTTCAAGTGCTCCTCGTAAACTCCTACTTATCTGATGTAATCGCTTGTCGATGCATTCAAGGGCTTTTGGTTGGAAATAATAACAACATGGAATGTAATGGAAATGTAATTGATGTCTTGACTATTGGTTTATTTCACACACTCTCTTCATGCTCTAATCCATACTTTTTCACACTTTCATTCATACATTTCTACATAGTAGGCCTCTACTTTAGTGTTGAAATGTCAGCTGAGTATGCTTACATCAGCTTTTACTCTACTCTTATTTATATTCTATTTTTCATTGATGTTTCCTCTTGCTATTTGTTTCTGTAACGACTTTTCCAACAGAGTTCATTAAAGGTTCACCTGATCTTAAAGTATTAGCAATAAGTCGTACGCATCACTTTTACCATCAGTTGCTGACACCTTTTCCATGCTCTCCGTCCCCTAAACCAGTGGTTCTCAATGTGGGGTCCGGGGACCAACGGGGGTCCTTGAGGGGGTTCCAGGGGGTCCCCAGCAAATTGATGAAAAGTTACACTTCAGCATTATTTCATTTACAAGAAGTTAACACAGTTAGAGAATGTAGAAGAATGACTGTTCTGATCATAGTTTCTCTGTTATCTCTCTACCTACAACACAGATAGTCATGGAATTCTGGACAAAATCATATCTGACAATAAAAATATTCTCAGATTTGGGTCCGAGAGACAAAATCTCATCAAATGGGGGTCTGTGGCTCTAATGTGGACTAAATTAGGGGTCCTTGATATGAAAAAGGTTGAGAATCACTGCCCTAAACGTCACATCTCGGAAACTTGGGAAAATTCAAAACATCAGAAAATTCAGACGTTTCGTCGTTTTATTTTACCACTTTTTTTGGTTGGTTATTTGTGCTCATACTCATAATAATACATGTAAATTAGACATTTCTGACAGCACTTGAAGGCAGCGTGACTTCCCGCCCGGGGCTCCTGGTTTTATTGGGAGAGTTTTGCGCTCCTGTCCGGGGCGCGGCCGCAGGGTCTGCTGCTGCTTCAGTCACAAACATCCTAAAAACAAGTCGAGCGCACAGGAGAGACGTGAAAAAGAGGCAAATATGACAGTAAAGTGGAAGTCAAACCGCTCTGAACGAGTCACGCTGCGTTGCCGTCAGCGTCACATCAGCTGATCAATATCAGTTTACGTGGAAATGAGATTGAATTCCTTTCTCTTTAATAATAACAATAACATATGTAATTTAATATCTTAAAAGAAAACTAAATATCTAGGGCTTTTCAATGCAATATGGTTTTAATAGGATAAAAACTTGGTAAGAGCATCATGAGTTTGATTTCTATAATCAGTTTCAACTTCAATAAATTCAATCATTCCATACAAATTCAGAAAACAGAATTTAAATTCAGTCGTCTGCTGGAACAAATCTCATCACTTTCAATCTAAGTCATTTACACAAACACAAGATCTCAAGTCAAGACTTTAGAAACCTTTTCAAGTCATCAGAACCCAAGTCAAGTCAAGTCTCGAGTCTTCTCTTCATGCGCATGTTTAAATAGTCACCAGCATACACGTATAGGACCCCAAAATTGTTTACATTCTATTTTATTGCTTTATGGTTTTCATTTCTCATTTTATATTCTATTTCAGCATCAAGTTTCATCTTCAGCCACTGAGAATTAAACATCTGCGATTTTCGAGCTTGCATGCTTCCCCTGAACGCAAACATTCCTGATGTGCCATAGTGGAGCCTGGGGGGGCGGGGGGGGGTGAGACTGTCTGGGGAGACCTGGATGCTCACGACACCGTTCAGGTAGAAATATGCAGGAGGAGACAGCAGCTGCAGGTCTGGACAAGAGACAAGAAGACAAGAGAGGAGAGAGGGAGGAGGAGGAGCGGAGAGGTTTCACTGTGACACACCCTGAAGACACACTGTTCACACATAATGTGAATAAAGTTTTGTAGAAAAAAAAAAAAAACATACACTTGTGAGTGAAGATTTGTGAACAGCAAGATTTGAGATTTGTTTGCTGTTCACAAATCTTTAATCACAAGTGTATGATTTTATTTTTCTTTACCCCTTAACAAAACTTTATTGTGAATCTCTATTTGGGCAATATTCACTCCAAACTGCTGACAGGTGTGGTGCTGAGTCTGGGTTTTAGGCTTAATAATAATAATAATGATAATAATAAACTATTTATATAGCAGCTTTCCAAAACAAAGTTTACAAAGTGCTTTACAAAATAAAAGAAGCAGTACACACAGAAAGGGTAAAAGGAAATCAGTTAAAAACAAGTTAAAAACAAGGCAAAAGCAGTGGTGGAAGAAGTACTGAGATCTTTTACTTCAGTAAAAGTAGCAATACAACAATGTAAAGATACTCCATTACAAGTAAAAGTCCTGCATTCAAAATCTTACTTAAGTAAAAGTACATAAGTATTGGCAGCAAAATGTACTTAGAGTATCAAAGTAAACGGACTCATTATGCAAACTGTCCCCATTTAGACAGTTATATTTTTCATAAATTATTGGAATATTAATACTGATTTATTGACATACATGTACATGTAAGCAGCATTTTAAAGTTGTCAACGTGAAGCTAATCTTAACAATTTAGCTATACTTTTGGGTAGTCTAATCTATAACAATGCTATTTTATAGTTATTTTATAAAGATGATCAAATGTTTTAAATATAAAATATTGATCTGAAAAGTAACTAGTAACTATAGCTGTGAAATAAATGTAAAAAGTACAATATTTCCCTCTAAAATGTAGTGGAGTATAAGTACAAAGTAGCATAAAATGGAAATACTCAAGTAAAGTACAAGTACCTCAAAACTGTACTTCAGTACAGCACTTGAGTAAATGTACTTAGTTACTTTCCACCACTGGGCAAAAAGAAATAAGAATAGAAACACAGAGGAAAAGTAAAAGAATCACAAGAAGGCTCGTCTGTAAAAATGAGTTTAAAGGAGAGACTTAAAAGATACAGACTAGTCAGATACACACATACCAGTCTGCAAACACACATGTATATATTTTATACACACACACGTTAGGTATGTTTTTGTGTGTTTTACATGGTGAACACATTGTGGAGATTTTTCTACAAATATATGACACAAATTGCATAGCAAATCTATATAGAATATTATAGTATAGTGATACCATTGGAGATGGAAAAAAAGAAAAACAGATAAACATTTAAGTTTTATATGCTGATTTCCTTGTATGTTGAGTCAGATGATGTCAGTATTATCCACCAAGACTCATTTCAACAAGTCAACAAGCTTCTGTAGCACAAAGAGACAAACCAACAAAGAGACAAACCAACAAGAGACAAACCAACAAGAGACAAACCAACAAAGAGACAAACCAACAAGAGACAAACCAACAAAGAGACAAACCAACAAAGAGACAAACCAACAAGAGACAAACCAACAAGAGACAAACCAACAAAGAGACAAACCAACAAGAGACAAACCAACAAAGAGACAAACCAACAAAGAGACAAACCAACAAAGGGACAAACCAACAAAGGGACAAACCAACAAGAGACAAACCAACAAGAGACAAACCAACAGAGACAAACCAACAGAGACAAACCAACAAGAGACAAACCAACAAGAGACAAACCAACAAAGAGACAAACCAACAAAGAGACAAACTAACAAGAGACAAACCAACAAGAGACAAACCAACAGAGACAAACCAACAAGAGACAAACCAACAAGAGACAAACCAACAAAGGGACAAACCAACAAAGAGACAAACCAACAAGAGACAAACCAACAAGAGACAAACCAACAAAGGGACAAACCAACAAAGAGACAAACCAACAAGAGACAAACCAACAAGAGACAAACCAACAAGAGACAAACCAACAAAGGGACAAACCAACAAAGAGACAAACCAACAAGAGACAAACCAACAAGAGACAAACCAACAAAGGGACAAACCAACAAAGAGACAAACCAACAAGAGACAAACCAACAAGAGACAAACCAACAGAGACAAACCAACAAGAGACAAACCAACAAGAGACAAACCAACAAGAGACAAACCAACAAAGGGACAAACCAACAAAGAGACAAACCAACAAAGAGACAAACCAACAAGAGACAAACCAACAAAGAGACAAACCAACAAAGAGACAAACCAACAAAGGGACAAACCAACAAAGGGACAAACCAACAAAGAGACAAACCAACAAAGAGACAAACCAACAAGAGACAAACCAACAAAGAGACAAACCAACAAAGGGACAAACCAACAAAGGGACAAACCACGACAGTTTGTAACACAAACCTTTTATTCTTTACAAAAGAAAAAAATGGATATCACTCGTTAGAAGTGTCACAATTTGGGAGCAAACATTAAAATAAAATAGGAAAAACAACAGCACAAAACTGAATAATAATCTAAATTTTTTGTATGTACAAATGAAGACCAACTGTCAAAAAGCCTCCTCTGGTGACTTCATCACACCGTTAAAATCTGAAAATTAAACTGACGGCTCTCTATCAGTTTAAATGAGGATCAGCAGGGAAATCAGGCCAGGGAATTAAATCTGGATCAGTTTCAACGAGCGGGAACCATTTGAAGGGTTTCATTACAAAATGCTATATACAGTGTCTAGATCAGTGGTTCTCAACGTGGGGTCCGGGGACCACCAGGGGTCCTTGAGGGGCTTCCAGGGGGTCCCCAGCAAATTGATGAATTGTTAAACTTCAGCATTATTTAATTTACAAGAAGTTAACACATTTAGAGAATGTAGAAGAATGACTGTTTTGATCATAGTTTCTCTGTTATCTCTCTACCTACAATACAGTCAGTCATGGGATTCTGGACAAAATCATATCTGACAATAAAAATATTCTCAGATTTGGGTCCGAGAGACAAAATCTCATCAAATGGGGGTCTGTGGCTCTAATGTGGACTAAATTAGGGGTCTTTAATATGAAAAAGGTTGAGAATCACTGGTCTAGATTCCCGCTCTGTCGACAATTTGACTGCAAGGTTTGTTTTAAAAAAATTAAAATCGTTGGTTCATGGAGGACTGAAGAGGAGGAAGAGGGAGGAGCCAGGAGGTGTTCTCATCTCCTGGCTGACTTGAGGTTCTCCAGCAGCAGAACCACCAGGCGGTTCTTGAGCGTCAGCAGCTTGTTGCTGTAGTTCTGCTGCAGGACGGAGGTCAGCGAGCGGCGGAGCCCGGTCAGGCCGGGCGGAGAGCCGCAGGCCGGCACGTTCAGCAGCGTGTGGAACAACTCCTGCCACAGGTCGCTGTGCGGGTTTCTGTTGATCAGGGTTCAGAAAAGACAGGCAGAAGCTCTCGTTAGGTGTTCTGCATGATGTCATTGTCTCAGGCTGGTGGCCCCAAAAGTAGAGCTGCAACGATTAATCGATTAATCGATTAGTTGTCAACTATTAAATTAATCGCCATCTATTTTGATAATCGATTAATCGGTTTGAGTTTTAAATTTTTTAAGAAAAATAAGTCAAAATTCTCTGATTCCAGCTTCTTAAATGTGAATATTTTCTGGTTTCTTTCCTCCTCTATGACAGTAAACTGAATATCTTTGGGTTGTGGACAAAACAAGACATTTGAGGACGTCATCTTGGGCTTTGGGAAACACTGATCCACATTTTTCACCATTTTCTGACATTTTATAGACCAAACAACTAATCGATTAATCGAGAAAATAATCGTCAGATTAATCGACAATGAAAATAATCGTTAGTTGCAGCCTTACCAAAAAAGCAGCAAAACATAACTGTTTGAATTCTGAGGACTTAAATAGCCAGGAATCATGTAACATGCACGATTAATATATAAAAAAAAAAAGAAAAAAAAAAAAGGAAAATTGCAATATGAACTACTTCCAAACTGCAACAGGCTCAAGAAGAACAAAACTGTCCCAACTTTGTCTTTAAACCAAGGTGCGTGAACTGGAAATAACTAGAAAAGGAATAAATTCAACTACTCTTGGAGGCCGATGGATACTCTTCAAGAAAAACTTTTATTAATGCAATAATGCACTGGCTTTTATTGCATTGTTAATAATAATAATAATAATAATAATGATTGCAATAGGCTGAAATTATTTTATAAGAGGGCTGGCTGCTCAAAATGG
Source organism: Centroberyx affinis (assembly GCF_046629955.1). NCBI lineage: Eukaryota > Metazoa > Chordata > Actinopteri > Beryciformes > Berycidae > Centroberyx > Centroberyx affinis. The sequence goes on along the minus strand of NW_027280341.1, from coordinate 90,206 downwards.
ATTCCTAAACATGATGTTCTGGTGCTGAACCCAATTTCTGGTCTATAAATTAAATTCCACATTGGGAGACAGTTAAAAAAAAACAAAAAAAACAGTAACTCTATTCAGACAGAAAATAAATATGTAAGGAACATCTCAGTTTTCTATTAAAAATGTTTCTTTGCTGAAAAATCTGAAATATTGACCGTAATATTCTGCAAAATAATCACAATATGATTGCAGCACAGTATTTTTAAGATGAGGTTTTCAGAATGAAAAGGAAGTGGAGCTGACTGCAGGTCGCCCAGAACAGGTTTGGCAGTGAATAATTTATTGGCCTAAATAAATAAATATGTAAATGCTCTACCAAAGACAAATATGAATTTTTGAGCTTGCCACAGTCAGATATCTGTGGAGGAATTACCTTCTGAACACAGCGTCTGTCTTCCACACGCCGTCCTCCTTCCTGACCTGCATGTACGTCCCAAACAGCAGGCAGTACACCGTCCCTGCTACTCCGAAGTAATCCGTCTGAAACATCAACCAGGACAGATCCAGTCAGCATGCTGCCACACCCCCATAACACACAGTCATATCTTTTCATTCACTCATTAAAAACATCCGCCTAAAAATGTTTTAAACACATTTAACTCCTGTATTTTCCTACTTTATTCCCTTTTTCACAGTGTTTTCATTCATGTCTGAATGTATTGTTCATCTTACTGGATGTTTTATTGCCTGTAAAGCACTTTGTCTCCATTTTTAAGAGAGCTGTACAAAATAATCTTATTCTTACTAATACTACTGCTACTACTATGACTACTACAACTACTACTGCATCCCCCACCCAACAATGGCATTAATTATTCATGCATTTTTATACATTTTCATGCAATTATTAATATTAAATTTCTACATATCATTAAGGCTGGGTATTGGCAAGGACCTCACGATACGATTGTATCACGATACATTGCGTTACGATACATATTGCGATACATTGCAATACTCTACATAATTTACTGAAAATTTAAAAATAGAGCTGAAAATACAACTTGCTGTGTACCACCTGGGTAGTCTAATATGTACATCACATTATATTGATGACTCAGCGGACAAATTGAGTCAAAACTATTTAATTCAAAGGGATTTGAGGGAAATTTTAAATCTGTTTAAAACATGAATAATATTTTTTAATGTATTGATACGAGGGGCTGGAAAATCGATACAGTATCATGGAAAAAAATATTGCAATACTCAGCTTTTTTGCACAGCCCTACATATCATAATGTAAAAATTATAGCAGTTGAAGTTACAATAAAGACATCTGTACCTGATAGTTCCACGGTCGGCCGCTGAGCATCTCGGTGCACTGGAAGCCGGAGGTCTGACACCTGGCGGTGAAAGCAGTGCCTTCTGGGAAAAGCTCCATGTCGATGCTCTGGCCCAGGTCGATGAGCGCCAGGCCGTGCTGCAGGTTCTCCGGGTCAAAACTCTTGTTCTCCAGGAACCTGAAACGCCACGAACGAGTGAAGCGGTCTTAGTTACTGATGATGAGCTTCATGCTTCCAGTCCTGCTCACTTCTTTTGGTTTGGCGATTATGAAAAAGAGTTGAGGTGTGTTTCAGAAAAATGTGTTTCTTTGCAGCCCACCTTATCTGTAAAAGCTGGGGGAAAGTCAGCTGTGTGTGCTTCATACCAGAGTGTGTTAAGAAGTACGGGTGTGTGGCACTGAACTGCAGTGTGATGGATGTGTGTGTCTTGGAAAAGAGTAAATTCCAGCAAAACTAAGGACAAATATTTATTAGTAGGGTTCAGGGTTGTCTTGAGTGTCTTCTGAAGATGTAAAAATATTGTCACAATCATCATCAGTTCTCTGCTATATGCTGGATATTCATATGCAGAACACATTTCCCCACATTTATTTATAAAATCAGTTGTACGCATTTTCCTTTTCAAAATTTTTCGTTTAATTTCCTTTTCAAAACTTTTTCTAGACCTTAATTTCTAGACTATATCTTAAGATTTTGGTTGGTGTTCCGTATGATGTACACTGATAGTGGCAGGGAAATAAAAAAAGATTTTTCTTCATAACAATATCACAATACATGAAATGACAGCGAGTCTTAACTACGTAATGCGTGTAGTTGTGTGTGTGTTGAGACTGAGCAAAAGTATTTCTTTTCCCCAGACCTTTTTGTGCAACTTAAACTTAGCAAAATTCATTTTTGATACAATTTCAGACCAACTGACCAATGAAACAATTTTGTCTTCTCAGTGACATGAAATGATAAAATTCATGTTATCTGGAGGGATTTTGCCTCCTTACCTGTGACTAGTTCAGGGTGCAGCAGAGAGAGCTTATAACTTCGGTTTTGTGTCCCTTAAATTGGCTTAAAGGTGAGATTTACAGCACTTTGTCTTTCAGAAAGGTAATAAATGTAGTTATTAAGAGATTTTTACCTCTCTCCCAGCAGGAAGTTGTCAGGCTTGATGTCGGCGTGGACGATGTGGATGCTGTGCAGCTGCTCCACCATGTGCAGAATACAGACGGTGAAGTACATGGCGAGCGGCTGGGGCATCACCTTGTCGCTCAGCTTCCTGTACATGTTCACTGCGTTCTGGTGGGCGGAGTCACAGCATGTCAGTCAGATACAGCTGGACTGGCTTTGTAGGAGCTTTAAAAGGCAGCGTGAATCGTATTTTCTGTTTGTACAGCAGTCAAATCTGTTGTTACGGTCAAGATGTGACTATATGTAATGAAAGTCAGTGTGTTATCGATATTTCTAAATACATTCTAGAAACACCCGTCATTGCTGAAGTTAGTGCTGCACAATTAATTGTGTATAATCTTATGAGATGATTTTAGTTTCCACAAATATTAAATAGTCTAGTATATAAATAGCCAAGATGTTGATGGCAAAGGTGCTGTAATATAATTTAGTTCCTCAAATCATCTTGATTAACAATTGTGATCACACATCATGGAATTAGCATTTTAGCCATAATTGTACAGCCTTAACTGAAGGCATGTGGGGTGTATTATGCTTATAAAAAATGAAATTTCTGTTGTTTCAGTGAGCTGCTTCTTGCTTTTATTTGGGACACTATAGCTGGTTTCAAATATGTTTAGTTTAGTGTAATTTAGTTATTTGCACAGTAAGAAGTGAAATGATAAAAAAACAAAACAAAAACAGAAGACAAAAAATGGCCAATTTTTCCAGGCATGATAAAAAAAATAATAAAATAAAACAACCCCCCGAAAAAAATCACCATATTATGATTTACCATGAGATCTGAACTGTGAAGTCATTCTGTAGCAGGTAGCTCTTAATGGTAATTTAATTTTATTGTGATACATTCAGGACTTAACAGACATAACAGTCTGAAGTGATCAGTACCGATGTGAACCTACCAGCAGAGTGCCACAGCTGTGAAGCTCGCCCAGCAACACGCTGCCGTTGTGGAAGAGGTGAGCGGAGTGGATGTTGTTGTAAAGATGGCGGACGGCGGGCTGCAGCCGAGCGTCCAGCTGAGTGTTGATGTAAAACTCCCAGGGATTGGCTGGCTTCTGAACCTACGATGACGAGACGACAGAGAAAACACAGTGACATATAGGAACTCAGAACAGGGGCAGGAAACTAGCTTTTTTTGTCTACAGTGGCAGGTAAATCCCTATAATGCACCTGATATTTCTGCTATTTTACCAGACAACCTGATTTTTAGACTCAGACTATGAACCATTACCTGCCAAAGTGTCTGGTAGAGTAGACTAACACACCAGCCAAACAAAACTTTTGTTTGGTGGCTACTGTTAAACACTAGGGATGCACAGATATGTTTTTTTTTTTTAGTCTGATATCGATATCTATTTTCCCACCCTTATTGGCTGATAATGATATGCATTTTTTGTAAGAATCTTAGTACAAATGCAGGAGCAAAACAGGTTCAGCTTTTCAGACAAGCCTATCTTCAGATAATTGTTTTTTAACCCTCCTATTATGTTAACATTAACAGACATCTTTTATGTTTGTTTGTATGTATGTTCAAATTGACCCGAGCAATTTAAACCTACAAAAAAATGATTGTAATTGAAAGTGCCACCCAAGTTTACACTTCAGAACATCAGCAAGTAACACATAGCAGTTAGTCAATAACGTAAAAAACACCAATTAGTCAGCAAAATATAAGGCTTTTGTGTTTTTGTAAACAACACCGTTGTACACAGAATGTGTACAGGACCTTCAAAATGAGTATCAAGCTGAAAAAATAATGTTAATCTTTTTTTTAGAAACGTTAAATGTTGAATGGGTTCAAATTGACCGCAGACATAATAGGAGGGTTAAACAAAATACCATGTTAGTTTTATTCTGTTACCAATTTGACAGTTGTATTGGTCACAAAAATGCTAATTCCACAATTGGCCACATATCAGCAGTAAAAATAATATTGGACCGATACTGATATTGCTTTTAAAAGCTGATATCAGGCAGATACCAATAGTCTGCTGATATATCGATGCATCCTGATTAAATTCAAAGCTTTAAATCTGAGCCAGCCAATATTCTCGTCTTACCTTTAAAACCACCTTCTCTGAGGTCATGGGGTCAGTGGCCTGGTAGACCGTGGCGAAGGCTCCTTCTCCCAGGATGCAGTCGACTCGTAAAGACGCCTTTCCTGTCAGAAGTCAGGCAGTTTCAACTTAACACACGTCCCAAAAACACCTTACAGTCTTACAGTTCCATGAGTGCAAACATAAGGTGTGGGAGGCCCCAGTGAGAATTGAACCCCAAACCCCTGGCAGTGTTGGTGCCACGCTCAACACACCGAGACACAGGACCCGCACATTCATGTTGAAGCACTTGGTGACAAATCTGTTTGTTTAAAGTGCTTCATGGATGCAATTTCACTTGACACACAGGTCACTGAGCAACACGTTATCACACAAAGAATGACGTTTTGACATCACAGAAAATTTAAGAAAAATCTTGAAAAAAACTTGAATTTGGAATTGACTTTTTCAAAAAAATCACAACAAAATTATGTCTCAGCTCATGAAAGGGGATAGGAAATGAAACAGGACATTTTGCACTTCTGAATTCCATGCTTTTTATAAATTTAAATTCTAGGAAGATTTGGTTGGAGTTAAACATGACGTAATGCGTATAGTGGCTTGGCAACAGTTGAGAGTGAAGACGTTTTTTCACACCATAAATTTCACTATATGAGAAATGGCAGCGGGTCTGAACAACATAAAATGTGTAGCCATATGTGTATTAGGGCTTAACAGAAATATATATATATTTTTAGAAAAGAACAAAGAAATACAGCAAGAGTCAGAAAGAAGACAGAATTTAGAAAAAAGTTCCCTCTAAAGCAGTGATTCTCAACCTTTTTCATGTCAAGGACCCCTAATTTAGTCCACATTAGAGCCACGGACCCCCATTTGGACAGTCCACCATTGAGATTTTGTCTCTCGGACCCAAATCTGAGAATATTTTTATTGTTAGATATGATTTTCTCCATGACTATCTGTATTGTAGGTAGAGAGATAACAGTGAAACTTGCAAATTTCTTGCAAAAAGTTTAACGATTCATCAATTTGCTGGGGACCTTCTGGTGCCGCCTCAAGGACCCCTGGTGGTCCCCGGACCCCACGTTGAGAACCACTGCTCTAAAGGCTGCAACAACAGATGCGAAAAAAAAAAAATCTCTCCTTACCCATGGTGATGGTGGTCTTGGGGGCGATGCTGGGGACTTTACACTGCCAGGTGATGCAGCGTGGGTGAGAGGTGAGAGGGGGGGTCAGTCTAGAAAGCAGACCGGCTATCAGCTCAGCGTCCCAGGGATCTGAGACCAGCTGGGCAGCGGCTGGCCTGGACTCTGCTGGACTCATGGACACGTCTCCGCTCACCTTCATCCCTCTGTCTGGACTCATCGCTTCGTCCACGGCGTCAAACTCCGGCCGCTGCCCCGGGCTCATGGGAACGTCAGAACAGAACGGCGCCTGTTCTGCTCTCATGGAGACTTCCAGGCTCTTGTGGGGAAACGCATCCGCTCTCTCGGCCCGACGCGGACTCATGAAGGCGTCCAGGTCCGGCTCGGCCACGACTTCGGGGCTTCCCATCGCCATCCAGTCCGGTCTGGGAGCGCACTCCGGGCTCATGGGAACGTCAAACAGGGGCTTCGGGGCGGGTTCGTCGAAATCGTTGTGGACGCTAAACGTTTGGCTTTTGGGTTTGACTGAGCTTTCGGGTTTCTGTGGGAGGGGAGAGGCCGGTTTGGGAGGCTGCTCCGGGCTCATGTACACGTCCCAGCTGGGTCCTGTGGCGGTCCTGGGGGCGGAGGGTTCGGTGTAGACCAGCGTCTGGTCTCTGAAGGACAGCGTGGCGGGAGGCGGAGGCTGCACCACGGTGATGGAGGAGGCTACCAGGCTGTGCTGCGCTGTGGCGAGACCTTCACCGACGATGGTGCCTTGCTCAGCGGAGCCCTGGAGTCTCAACCGGCCCAAGACTGTTTCAGAGAGCTTCTCATCAGATGGGCTCTGCTCCATGATCGGGCTGAGGAGTGGGGAGAACAACAAATGAGAGAACAACTCTGATGTCAATCTGATGTCAATAAAGATTGGATTTTATGAGATGTATGTCATTGTATGTCTACACTTTAGGGCTGACCTGAATGTCATTTTACAGGCTTAAATACTTGTGATTTCCGAACAAATCTTCTCATACTTGTTCAAAATAATGATGTTAAACCATTCGAATCCTACATGTAGGTTTGAATGTCAGCCTAACTAACAAATATCCAAATAGTTGGGGCCAGCCCTAACACATTTAGCATAAAAATGGCTGTGATAAGCCTCCTGTGGCTGTATTTATTTAAATCTGCATCAGCATTACTCTGTCCTCTACCTCTCCATCTCTTTACACTGTGGCTGGATTGCTTCCACACTACACAGAATTCCCATCACAATGTGAGCCTGACCACTTCCATCTCTGGTTTTGGACATCCAATTTTTGTACACCAGACCCGTTACTTTATGCATCCTGGCATGTTCAGATAATAAAACTGACACTAGGACAACTATAGCAGTAGCCACAGACTGATTAGCACCACTCTGACTGCAGTAAATAGTAAAACCTGAGAAGTGAGTGGGGACAGATTTGTTACCTGAGTTTTTTGGGTTGTCGTACGATGTAAGGGTTGTCCTCAGCAACACCAAAAGCTGTAGCACAGCCGTTCTCTGGAGACAGAAAAAATAAACAATGAATAAAGACTTTCAATCCAAAATAAGATAAACAATTTGAAAAAACTACTTTTTAAAGGCTAGTTCACAGATTTGAATCTGAATTATCTATGTTTTACAGATATTGAATGATGAACTTATCTGCCTCAATGGATATATAACACTTGCAGGTGGATAGGGAGGAGCTGCAACTGCTTAGGAAATACTTTGATGTAAATTGATTTTCCAGTGCCAGACACAGCACAAGAAAGTCTTAAAAACCTTTCCATATCGGAAAAAATTTGCAGCCTTTTGCGAGTTGTAAATTGCACTTGTGGAGTCCTAAAAAAAATAGAAGCAGAAGGAAGTTGAATGCAGTTGGCTGTGCAGAGCGAGCCAGTAGCTACCTTGGTCCTGGTAGGAGTCGGCGAAGTAAGGAGCTTTGTGTGTGAAGGGAGTGGAGACCATGTGGGCCGACATGGCGAAGTCTGTGGTGCTGTTGGGGCAGGCGGCCAGCGAGTGGAGCGAGTTGTAGCGAGCGCCCCACATGGTGCTTTCATCTGGCATCAGCTCCAGAGGAGTCTCCTGATCAGCAACACACAGAGTCAACACACACACACACACAGCACAATGCAGAGTAACACTGAATAGAGGTGAGAGCAAGTCAACTTTGCTCGAGTCCCAGGTCAGCCTCAAGTCTCAAGTCACATCCCGAGTCTAAATGTAGATTACCAAGTGAAGTCCATGTCATTAATGTCAAGTCTCAAGTCTAAATGTAGAACAGCAAGTCAAGTCGGAACAAATCAAGAGTCCAGTATCAATTTAATATCTTAAAGAAAACTAAATATCTAGGACTTTTCAATGCAATATGGTTTTAATAGGATAAAAACTTGGTAAGAGCATCATGAGTTTGATTTCTATAATCAGTTTCAGCTTCAATAAATTCAATCATTCCATACAAATTCAGAAAACAGAATTTAAATTCAGTCGTCTGCTGGAACAAATCTCATCACTTTCAATCGAAGTCATTTACACAAACACAAGATCTCAAGTCAAGACTTTAGAAACCTTTTCAAGTCATCAAAGTACAAGTCAGAGTCAAGTCCCAAGTCACCAGAACCCAAGTCAAGTCAAGTCTTCATGCATTTGTGACTCGAGTCCCCACCTCTGATACGTAGACAGCCACCAAAAACAGCCACCTACTCTTACAAATAAATGACTGCTAAATTAAAGTAAAGGACATTATTGGTTACTACTATTTATTTACTAGTTATAAATCCTGTTAAGACCCTTTGTATACAAAATCAAATTGGTGGTGATAGCGATCATGATAAAGATGATATAAATGACTTGTCTTAAGCTGCTTGCCTAAAACTCTGCATCGACACCGATTATCAAAATTATAATCGATTGATTTTCTGGCGATCGGCTAATCGATTAATGGTTTCAGCACCACTGTACTTACATTAGGCTTGTCTGCTTTAGACACAGGGATTACAGCCAGAGCCCTGACTGGTTTGGCCATCTCAGCCACAGGGGAAGCAACAGCAGCAGCAGCACTGGACAGACTAAGACAAATACAAAACAACAGGGATATTATTAGTCCAAATGCAATGTGACTTCACTCGATTTCATCATATAGTCATCACAAAGAATATGAAAAATCAACAAACTTCTGTGCATTCCTATCATGGATAATAACAGAACTGTGGCCATCTGGTGGGCATTTTTATCAAAATATTATTTTAAACATGGGTGATTCCAGTGAGATTAGGGGCAGTTAGGGGTTCTACCTATTTAACTGCACAGGACCACACAGAGAAAAGAATCAGATGATGAAATAATATTAAAAATTCATTTTGATAATCACAGAGAAAATCACTGCAACCTATCAAGATCAATGGTTCATAAAATACACCATTTCTCAATTCCTCTTTCGAAACCTTAAATTCCTGGTTGGACTTGATGTGAAGATTTTCGCGGTGTTGAACATGATGTATGATGACAGTGGCACAAATATCATTGACTCTTCGCAACAAATATCACAATATGTGAAACGACAGTGGGTCTTCAACGGCATAAAATGTGTAGTCATAATTGAACTGGGACTAAACAAAAGCTTTTACTTCCCTTCCTATACTTTTCCGGACTTTTGTTCAATTCCAAAACTTTTAAATACTTGGAAATTAGGCAATTAATTTTCCCCAAATTTGCCAGATCTGTGTAGGAACCCTGGAAAAGGAGATCTGGTAATGATTACATCAGAGGAAAACTTGGAGGAAATTGATGTGTTGTAGCAGCAAAGAATAAACTATGAAAAATATGTATAATATAAAAATATCTGAGAATATATGCAGCCTAAAAAAATAGAAATATATATAAGAGATGAGGAAATAGGAGAAAATATGTACATTTACAGCATATATTCAGGAGCTAGAATGGACTGGAATCCATGTTTACCTGCCGTTTTCCTTGTTGTTGTCGTCGTCCTGGAAGATGGTGAATGGGACTGTAGAGGCAGGAGGTTTGGTGAATGAAGAGGCTCCTGCTTCACATGATGGAAAGACACAGAGGAGTGAGATGAACAGGACGGGAAACAGCATTAAGACCAAGACAGTCTATTTATTTAAGAACTGTAGTTTGTCACACATCTTATCACTCATAGAACAACTCAAGTTTAAGGGGTTTTTTTTCTCTCTCTGTTGCACACAGGGCGGTGTTGGTGGGGGAAAATACATGTATATACTGGTGTGCATGTATTTCTATTTTAGAAATGCTTCAATTAAAATATTAGAAAAGGAAACCTGGTGTTCACTCCAATGCTTCAATTGCATTATGAAAAATTAAAAACAATATTAAAACAAACTGATCAATTAGTGATGATTAAGTGAGCAGCAAACCTGCAGTTTTAAAATGGACATTGTTTTCCTACAACAATTTGTAAAAAGTAACTTAACTGATTCAGTCAGCAATAATTAAACATATGTAAACCTTACAAAAAGGTACTAGCTCAAAGCATTACATTTATTTTCAAGGCAAAGCTTAAAGCTTCAAATGACAACAGCTCAGTGTGTCTATAGTACATTTTCGACGACTTTTTCTAGCCTTAGACCCTTTCCACTTTCTACTTAGCGTTACAGAACAGAGAACTCACAAAGCACCTTAATGCAATATTAATTGATCCCAACTTTGCCCAGAAGCATCCGAAAGGGATAACAGCCGTTTACCGTTTCTCGGGCAGCCAGAGTCAAACTCCTTCTCGGCAGCGTGGTGCATCGATGTGTTGTTGAACGGGTCTTCCAGGAGAGTCGGGGCCTGGAACATGTCCATGATCACATCTGGACGGGACAAAGCCAACAGTAGATTACAGCATTAGGTGACAACCTTGGTTCTGGTCCTCAGACCAGGGCCTTCTGGTCCGTACCTCAGTTCAAACTTAAAATCCAGAGGAGACTGTGTATTTGCCGTGATTAACATTGGCTGTGTGTTGTGGAGTTTCTGCCAAGTGTTTCAGAATTATTATAAAGACAATTCAAGTCGCACACTCTTATTTTCTCTTTTAGTTTTGTACTTTATTTATCCCACCAAACGTTTTTGGCTAAATGGCCTTCGTCAGTGACCCTAAAAGAAAAGAGAAGACGGTGCGAATTGAATTTTCTTTATAAGTGCAAGTACTATAAAAGCCTTGTGTCTATTCTGCTGCACCTTGCTGGGTGTGCGTTCTTTCTGCTGAAATTTAAAAGTGTTTCAGAGTGACACATATGTACTGTGGTCCTGACCAAAGTCTGTGGCAAGAAGTTCTGCATTGTTGTGGATGAAACCAATGACAACCGGGATTCCAGAAAAAATAAAACCGAAAAATAAACAAAAAAACATGACCAAGAAAATTTGAGGAAAGAAGTGGATTTTAGAGGGCCCTAGATACAAGATGAATACAATTAACTCCCTGATAGGCTAGAAAACCAGCAGTATTCTGTGTCCCTGACATATCGCCGAATGTCAAGAAGTTGTTGTAAATCTGTGCTCACCCAGTGCCTCACGTGTGTTGACAGTGGGTGACGGCAGCACCCTTGACGGTGTGGCGTAAACCAATCCCAGTGAATTGTTAGGAGTGATGTGAGACAGGTTAGCTGTGCCGCCCTGTGACACTGAGAGAGAGAGAGAGAGAGAGAGAGAGAGAGAGACAGAGAGAGACAGAGAGAGAGAGAGACAGAGAGAGAGAGAGTGTGAAAACATCCACCAGAATGTGTGTCTTTATAGGGCTGTGGTTGTGTAGTGGTTGCTTACCATCTAATTTCTCCTCAGGCTCTGGAGGCTCGCTGTCAGGTACGTCCCTGGAAAAAAGAAAAAGCAAGTAATCCTTATTCAAAAACCATTCCTAATCTATTGGAGGAAGGCGTCCAGACGAAGTACAATGAAAAAACAAAGAGCAGGCAGCGTTTCTCGTAGATGAGATGAAACGTTAAGGAGGTTTTCTCCTAGACCCGTTCCAGGATCAGCTCCAGTAGAAGTTGCAGTTTAAGAATGGCTCTTATTTGAATATTAAGATCATGATATATAATATATAATTTGGACGCAGACTCCAAACTGGCCAGAAGAAGTCCTTTGCTTATTCACAACTTTATCTTCACTGGAAGAAGAGCAGAAGGACAAACATATGCGGCTACATCCATTTTGCTGGATAGTTCAGGCCAACTAAAAATAACTGACTAAATTTATGAAACACACACACAGCATCATGCAATCATGTCACACATCATGTGATAGGTATCCCCATCTTACTTTAAATTTCTTCACCATTTTGGGGCATTTTTTTAACCGTTATTTATCTCAAAGAGGATAATGTTATTATTTAGTGCCACATACATTCAAACACAGCGGGGGTCAAAAAGTTGACTAAAACCTAAATACACCTAATAACGAGGGCGGTCCGTGTGTATGCTCCCCTGGACTGAGTTAAGCTTTCAAGTTGTAGCAACAAGACATCATCCCATTCTTCCGATATGATCTGGGCATGACTGCTGTACAAAATAGGAGGAAACACTGAAAGCATGTGAGCAGATTTAGAGGCGACTCACTGATCTGGGGTGACGTGTTGCCGGGAGCCGGCGGCCGGCCAGTTCAGCAAACTGTCGGGTTGAACACGATCTCCCAGGCAGAGAACATCGTTATTCACACCGGAGACGTAGGCAGGAGTCTGGAGGGTCGAGTACGCCTGCTCAAACGCCACCGGCCGCTGAAGTGGCTGAGGATGAACCAGCGAGGTCGGGACAGAAGACGCTTGGGCGGCGAACACCGAAGCCGCCGCCAACTCGGACGAACAAACGCTCCTGTCCGCCGGGACTGAAGGATGATGGGATATCTGGGAGCTGAGAGTGTGTGCGGAAGCGGCCCTCGCGCGGTTCTCCTGCTCCTGAGGTTCGGGCACGGCGGCGGCCTCTTGGATGAAGGTCGGCTCGGAGTGCAGTCTGAGGCCCAGAGAGCGCCTGCTGCTGGGGCGGCTCGAGGGGCGAGGACGCCCAAAGGACTGCTGGGTAAGACTGGGATTGAGACTGGCTGCCATTTCTGCTCCGGATACCTGAAACATAGAAAGCAGCAGGATCTAGTTCACTGATTCTCAACCTTTTTCATATCAAGGACCCCTAATTTAGTCCACATTAGAGCCACAGACCCCCATCTGATGAGATTTTGTCTCTCGGACCCAAATCTGAGAATATTTTTATTGTCAGATATGATTTTGTCCAGAGTCCCATGACTGTCTGTATTGTAGGTAGAGAGATAACAGAGAAACTATGATCTTCTACATTTCTAATTGTGTTCACTTCTTATAAATGAAATAATGGTGAAGTTCAATTCATCAGTTTGCTGGGGACCCCCTGGAACCCCCTCAAGGACCCCTGGTGGTCCCCGGACCCCACACTGAGAACCAATGATCTAGTTTAACATCACACCTGCTGCTGCTTTCAAAATGTGTCCAACAATAACAAAAACAACAAAATGTACCAGTTTGCACTATGGGATGTCAGTCAAAAGCAATTCCAAACTTCCAACTTGCTGCCATGGTGATTTTGACAAAACGTTTGCGCATTCTATGTACACCAATAGAATAAAAGCAGATCTGTAAACAGCACTGTGTGACTGTTTAATTTCATTTCTATTCAATTTAAAATGTGTAATAGGTTACAGTTTGTATGAATTATTCCCAAGCAGAAAATTTGAATAGCTCATCCCAAAGTTTGATGGTCCATGATTTTCTCCTGGACTTCAAACTGGAGAGGAAAATAATAAAATATAGAATTATAATAATCTAATATGTAATAATATACTGTATATTGCTTATTCACAACTTTATCGCCGCAGTATGAATGCAGCAATGTGTCATTTGGCAGACGCTTTTATTTTGGTGTATTTTTGAGTTGTTGTCGTCTCACCTGCTGTGCGGCAGGGTGGCTGTCTGAACTCCCACAGGCTCCCAGATCCTGATTCAGATCCCGGTTCAGCTCCTCCAGCATCCGCTTCATGCTCAGGATGTCTTCCTGCTGCTCCCTCACCATCTTCTGGTGGGTTTCTGGTTAATGACAGAAACAAAGGGATGTTACAACTAAAAATACCTGACTAAATTCATAAAAAACACACACACACACACACACACGGCATTAAACACGTCATCTGAGTCTAGCTATCCCCGTCTTACTTTAAACAGGGTTCCTACACATTTTCAGTTAAAAAATTCCATACTTTTTCCAGACCTTGATTTGTATTGAAGATTTTGTCTGGTGTTCAATATGATTTACGCAGACAGACATCTTGCCCCTGCTAACTAGGTCATATCACTGTATAGATGGAGATTGTTCTTCACAGAGACAAATATCAGAATATGTGATATGATTGGCAGGGTTCCTACACGGTTTCCATTTTAAAATTCCATATTTTTCCCAGACCCTATGTTCTTGACCGGATTTGATTTTGGTCTGTATTTGATATAATGCATGCTGACAGCGGCTGGGTAATAAGAGCGTCCCTCTATCTGAACATTATTCTTCACATCAACAAAAACTGTGGACTCAAAGTGGCTCTACAACAACATAAAAGCTAGAATTATGTGTGTATCGGACCTGAACCGCAACATTTTCCATACTTTTCCAGACATTTTTTTCAAATTCCCAAACTATTCAAGACCTGGAAATGATCTTTATAAAACCATCGGCTTACCGAATTCTCTGCGCTCCTTCTCCTGCTTGAGCTTGAGGAAGTATCGGGCCGCTCTGACCTCCTCGAAGCACAGTTCAGATCCTTCACACTCGAGGTCTTCCTTGCTGTACATCGATATGGACTGAGCGCCGGCGGCCGGGCCTTGAGCGGAGAGAAACACCCCCGAATTCTCAGAGCGAGAGATTCTGTGGACGAGACGCTTGGGTCAAATAACATAACATAAAACGCCAAATCAAATGGTATTTTTTTTTTATTTTGAGTGGTCATTTTTGCTTTATTTGATAGTTGACAGTAGTGATTGGACGATATATTGAAATTCAGTATATCACAGTACAAAAATGTGACAATACGTGTTGTGGGACAGAGAAATGAATCACGATATTAGCTCCATGTTATTCTGCTGTAGTAATCTCAAATGAGATGCTTGACCATCAGAGTTTCACAAGCTCTCCATCTAAATTATATTATTGTCACTTTGTAATGACATTTTTAAATTGTTGTTTCTAGCAGCCAATGCCATCGCTAGTACAGTTTGTGGCTCAGAAATAAACACAATTCTGCAGTCAGACTTTTATTTATTACATCATATCGTGGTTGTATTGAATCGTGAACCACATATCGTGTATCCAATCATATCGTGAGATCCGCACCAAATCAAATGCCATTTGAAGAAAACGAATGGAAACAACAAAAAGTAACTTACATACTGATGGTTTTATGTGCAGGAAGTTGGGACAGACAGTCCATGGATCCCTGTAACAGAGAGAAATGGGGATTTGTGGGCTTGGACAGCAGTTGTGGAGTCATTACATGATTACTATGGATATCTCTCTCTCTCTCTCTAACACACACACACACACACACACTAGGCACCTTGATTGGAGCGTCAGGCTCTCTGTGCGACGACATCTGATTGACCAAATGGGAGTTCTGAAGAGGGTTGCGACTACCTGCTTTGGAAGACAAAAGTTTACCGTTAGCAGTGGACATGAGATAGAGAACAAATCGAAATTTTGTAACTGGAAAAAACAAATGTGACAGAATTCTTTGCCTCTGACCTGATACTGCCGTCTGACTTCTGGAGGTTCTCGTTTGAAACTGCCTGCAAGTCAGAATTTAGTTTAGTACAATGAAAAGTATTGTGTTTGTCTTGGTGATGAATGGCAAGTAAGAGAGTTGAATGTACCTGAAATGTCAGCTTGATTACTATTAGTTTAATAGAGTTAAGTCCAGCTGCTGACAGATGAATCTTTAAAAGTCCATTTAGGAACGTAGAAGCTCGGGTTAGACCGATTTTGGCATTTCATTAAATATCGGCCAATCAGTGACGTCCACTGCTGATATGATGGAGATTCCTCCCTGACATCAGCTACAGAAAAACATTCTGTAAAACCTGACCTTTTTTTTTTGCTCATTTGATTAATTTAATTAATTGCATGATAATGTAGAATATTTACCTCAATATATCATTCTCAAATCAATTTTGATTGCAAGGCAAGGCAAGTTTATTTATATAGCACATTTCAGCATCGAGACAAAGTGAAAAAGATAAAATTTATATAAAAGAACAAGCAAAATGCATTGCATTAAAAGAATCAAATCAAGTAAAATAGAAAGATATTTTTACCCCCTAAAGGAAACACAGAATCAAGCGGCGTTACTTCTTGGTATTGAGTAGTCACTCTCACACTGGTGACACTGTCAACCAGTATACAATTAAGTGTGCATAGAAGTATAATGGCTGTAGAAAAATGAGACCATCGCACTGAAATTTTGTTTATTCTATGTGTTTACTGTGTGGATTAACCCTAGTTGAAACACAGCCATAAATTCAGGTTGATGTCTGTGCATTTTTTAAATATTATCATGGGTTTTGAATGGGTGTCACGGGTCATGGGATTTGCTCTACTGACGAAGAACCAAGGAAATCAGCCAAACTGGAGTCACAAGGTGTATTTTCTCCTCTACAGCAGCTCCATGTTATTTATACAGCGAAGGGAGTCACCTGTATTCTTGCAGCACGGTGTCAGTCGGCTGGGCTTGGTTCTCCACGGCTCTCTGGTACACGGCGTCAGCCTGGTCGTTCATCCCCCGCTGTTCAAACTGCTGGGCCCAGGCCACATAGAGCGCTGCGGTCCTGGTGCCGATGCCCTTACCGTGGATGTAACTGTACAGAGCGATGGGCTCGGCGTAATAACTTGCCTGCAGCAAAGAGGTAAAATTAATTAACATCCTTGTGAGATTCTGTCAGGCTGAATAACATGAATTGATTCAGAGGTTAAAGGCGGTTATGTGATCAAAACCATGATGAACAGTGTTTCTTGTATTCAAAATTGCCATCATTGCTTGAGAAAAAGTGAAATTAACAGTATAATTTAGTCTAATTTCCATAAGACAAGTTTAGACACACCACATTTTTCTTTATTTTTACCATTTTCCACATTTTAGAATAATAGTAAAGACATCAAAACTATGAAATAACACAAATGGAATTATGCAGCGACCAAAATAGTGTTAAACAAATCAAAACGATCTTATATTTTAGATTCTTTAAAGTAGCCGCCCTTTGCCTCAATGGAAAGGCAAAGGCTTTGGAAAGAACTTCATAGATTAGGCATCAGCTGAGGAGCAGACACTAAAATTACCCACAAGCACCGCTGCTGTATAACCATTTACCAAGCAAATCAGTTTGGGAAACATTTGAAGCAGACTTACACATTTGATGCAGTAGTTCACATATCTGATGTCGTTTGCGTATTGCTCGACTTGCAGAAATCTCTGTACAAGTCGGTCCAACACCACCGACATCCCGCTGGCATCGTCCGCAGGTAGTTTTTTCTCCAGGTGCTCAACAAACCTAGGACAATGTAAAGTGTCTGTTAGCTGGTTATTTAGTACTCTCAGTTGTCAGTCATGTGTACGCTCTGTTATTCAGGTCAAATTAGTTATAGTTCTTTTCGCAAAACAAGTCAAGCTCACAGAGATTGACAGAGCAACAACTGACAAACGAATGGAAACAAGGCAAAAACATCATGACAACATGAAACTTGAATCATCCTTGTGGGGAAATTGGGTAAAAGTAGGTAAGAAACACTCCAAATTTAGGCCCATATGCCATGTACCTGATCACTATAAACAGGATAGTAAGGTCTGTTTTCATTACACACACACACACACACACACACACTCAGACCAGAGGGCATCCACTTCTTAACTAACAAACTTGACCTCTCTTACAGTCAAATTTGATTACTAGCCAGGATATCTGCAGGTTTCAGATTCAGAAAACCAAATTCAAGACTTTTAAGAATGTTGTAATGCTACCTGGAATTGAATTTAAGACTAAAGACAATAAATAAAGCTGGCAGAACCACACTTTTACAACTGAACACAGCTAATGAAAGGTGGGAAGCTATGAACGGGTCAGTATAAGAAAAAGGACAACGGGAAATTTAACTGGGAAGGCACATGAAGTTCAACTGTGTTTAGTAAAGCAGATAGGACGCATAACCAACCCTGTAGTGAACATGCAGCACCTGTCATCCCATGGTGAAAAAAATAAGACCTCTAATCGCTGCATTTAAAACATTTTAATACTCCTTAAATGTAGATTATTTACTTTCAGACTTTTCAAGGATCCACTCAGGACCCTGTCCAGCTCAGTAAAGTCCACTTCAGCTATCTTGGAAAATCTTGTTCTATAATTTTTGGTTCTATTTAGTGAAACCCTGCTCTTTGGACTGCAAGGTGATGTTGTGTATACCTTTTAGACTAACACAACCTCGTACGATTCGGTTTGAGCTCAATATTGAGACAGTTGGAGCAATAACAGCTTGACAGATGACAATTTCGAACAAGAAACAGAAATTAAGCCTCTGTTGTAACCTGCTCCGTAACTAACGAAGACCAAAGTTATATAGAAGGAGATATTGAAGAAATATGGGACTGGTACTGGCAGCGAACTTTGTTTCAGATGTAGCATTAAAAAAAAAAAAAAGACTAGGCGGAAACCCAAACTTCTCTACCGACCTGTCCCATGGATCCAGCGGGTCGTCTCCTGAATATGAGCTCAAACTGTTTTCAAAACTCCTGAAAGAGTAAATGAACATGTAAGTCAAGGCAGGCAAATTTAAAGAGTGTAGGTGGCTACCATTTTTAATAACAGTTGTATCTTCTTTGAGACACTGAATTCACGTTAGCCGCGTGGCTAGGAGTTCAGCTAACCGTTAACCCTACGCTAACGTCAGCTAATTTTCAAGCAACACGGACTTACTGTAAATGCAAGGGAATATCCATTTTGCAAACAATGAAGTCGACTCATGTGTTGTTTCCTATCTAGCTGACTAGTTGGTAAACGTTACCAGTTTCGCTAGGTTAGCTAACTTTAACCAGCATCAGTTTTGTTTCTCCGCTGCGAGCTGCTGCGGTCTGTGCCTACTACGTTTGAAATTTCGCGCTCAGCCAATAGCAACGCGAGTCCCGTGCGTTCCATGGCGTCCTATTGGAAGACAAGCGCCAATCAGAGTGTGTATCGGCTCCATTCATAATGATGCATTCAGGTGATATGGGAATGGGAATAATCGCGAAAACTGCCAAACAATTTCGGAGCGTTCACACGTTCAAACCTATGGTTCCGAATCGACGGAAGCCGCCAAAAGCCACGATTTAAGTTTTCTGTAGACTTTGGTTACCCGTGATAACTAATCTCAGCTTTTTTCAGCTCAGGTTTTTTTTCTTCAAATATTGGAGTTCATGTTTCACAGAAAACTCCATCATGTACACAGCTGTGTCCTGCAAGAGTTGTGCTCACCAATTTACTTATGTAACAATAGTTCATTTTGTTCATTTTGTCAGAAATGTATACATACACTTGACTCTAGATATTTAATTGAGTGTGTATTTTCAAATAGTTTTTATGACCTGAAAACTGACGCGAACGGTTTTTCAAATATTGCTATTCCTATCAACCATTTTACAATAACATGTGAACGCATCACGGAATCATGAACCCAGACAGTGGGTGCGCTTTATTTACAGGTCGGGTGAGCCGATTACACAAATTCCAGTGACTCGAGTGACATCCGTTACAAAATAAAAATAAAAAATATAGTCATTTTACAGCGATAGGAGAAAAATACCATGGTCATTATTGACTCGTTTATGAGCATTTCACTGAGATCCTGCTTTGTTAAACTTAGTTAGAAATGTAATGGTGACACGATTACCAAAGATATTAGGCTATATGAAAGGTTATTCTCTCAGATATGCAACAGAAAGAAGGTTCATGCTTCCTAAAGCGAAAACAAGTGTTGTAAAGAAAACTGTCATGTACAGAGCCATAGTCAGGTGGAATTCAT
Organism: Centroberyx affinis; assembly: GCF_046629955.1. Classification (NCBI taxonomy): domain Eukaryota; kingdom Metazoa; phylum Chordata; class Actinopteri; order Beryciformes; family Berycidae; genus Centroberyx; species Centroberyx affinis. The sequence continues at coordinate 70,433 of NW_027280341.1, read as the reverse complement.
TGCCAGTGCATATTTTTCAAGAGAATACTAAAGAGAGCTGTGCAGAATAAAAGTACAGGAAAGAAACTGTCTGTTCTCATGTTGACCTGTCAGCTCATCCTCTGATAAGGTTCTGCGGTTTCAATTGACTGTTAAAGACACTTTTTAAATCAGTCTAATCGCTGTCTATATATGTAACAAGAATGTGGTACACACCTCTTCCATGGTGTATAATGACTAGAAAAGGCTACATTTTCTGAAGAAAATGTAAGTGTGCAGCAGTCACTTTGACTTGGTGTTTGCAGCAGTAGCGTGGTCACAGAGGGCCAAATAGAGAGATACAGTAGAGAGCTGTGTGTGTATCTTAGAGAAAATACACTGTAGATCAAGGGTACTCAAACTTTTTTTAATAAAGGTCCATTTGCCAGTAAAACACACCAACACCAACGTCCATAACTTGTCCATAACATAACTTAGTGATTCTCAACCCTTTTCATATCAAGGACCCTAATTTAGTCCACATTAGGGCCACGGACCCCCATTTGATGAGATTTTGTCTCTTGGACACAAATCTGAGAATATTTGTATTGTCAGATATGATTTTGTCCAGAATCCCCTGACTGTCTGTATCGCAGGTAAAGAGATAACAGAGAAACTATCATCAACATAGTAATTCTTCTACATTCTCTAATTGTGTTAACTTCTTGTAAATGAACTAATGGTGAAGCTTAACAATTCATCAATTTGCTGGAACCCCCTCAAGGACCCCTGGTGGTCCCCGGACCCCACGTCCCCTATGATGTCTCACACTCCTTTGGCAGGATGCTGGAGGAGTCGAATGGCTGTTGAGTGTGAGAACACTTTGCATGTTGGTAACACCTTGGAGCAGACAATGGACAGCAAAAAAAAAAAAAGAATTTCCCTTTTCTAAAGTCTAGTCTTTATAACACATTGAAACACATGACATTTATGGCACTACATTTATGAATGTACTGTTTAGGATGAAAGTTGGATATGACATATACCTTCATTTTACCTTCAAGGAAATTACAGGTACCAGCTTTTCTGCTGTATCTTTTCTGTGTGTCCTGGAGACCTAGAGAAGGTATGATGTGTAGTTTTGGTTGTTTTATGATTCTGAATGGCATAAATCTGAGATGTGCTGTTATTTACATTTTTTGATTTTTGTTTTTTTAAATTATGTTTAATCTTTGGCTCACTGTGTCAGAGGGTAAATTATGTTTCTTCACTGTTTCCTCAGAAAGTATGAAGTCATGTTTGCACATAGCTGTTTTCATGGCCTTCAGTAGATGAGGGGGGTCTGGGCAGAAGAAGAGGTTTGCCCCCTCAAAGCAAAGGTGATCGATGTGTGCCCTGTCCATGGACTGAACTGGCCTCAGACCTGCCTCCTTCCACATGGCCTGGTTGGAGGAGTCCATGTCTGAGCACTGGAGCATGGATAGAGGTATGAGCTTTGGACAGATAGGGTAAAGACAGTAGTATGATTGTCACACACTTATTGAACTGATGTGTGTGTGAAGTTGATATTTCCACATACCACTGCTACCACCTGAATGCCTCGCTCTGCACAGGCCACAATCACAGATTTGACAAAGGCCCACAGATCACTTCCTGACACTGATTTTTTCTAAATTCTTTTATAGTTTCCTTGGATTGGTTGAAACTGACCATCATGGAAGTGCTGAAGCTGCTTTGCAAAATAAACTGTCCCAGTCCTGCTACAATAAAGTTGATCACCAACAATCACAAAAAATAATTATCCATGGTAACCACTAAAATGTTTTTTTTTTTACAAAAATACATGAACAGGAACAACATATTAGTCACCTCTGTCAAAACCTGAAGTTCTCTGTTCTTTTTAAGTCATGCAGTGCCGTATTTGTGGTGCCACATCATTGTTTAGTTCATGATCATGTTGTAATATTAGTTTTAGCTTTGCCTCCCCTTTCCCCATGTTCCCCTATGGGAGAGGAACTGGAATTACATAAATGTTCACTTGGAGGATCTGTCTTTTTTTGTTTCATGTCAGAAAATAAACGGACGTCAGCTCCAAAGATATCCTGAGATTGGGTCCTTCTTTCACTCTTCACACAATGCAGTACTTCACCAGTTATCCTACATTGTGTGTGTATGGTACTCAATAGTGAGTTTATAGCGACCTTGTTGTACTTTATTGTATTTTATATCCTATTGTATCACTATAATATTGTTATAGCAATCTATATGGACTCAGAGTGTGTCTGCATTTTCTTTATCTCCTATGGTATCTCATATTCTTAGGGGTTTAAAGCTGCTGTGATATTTGCATTGTGTCCAAAAACCTATTGTAGGATTGCTATAGTTAATTTATAGTTGCTAAGCAATCTGTCATCAAGGGGCAAAAATACTGTAATCATGAACATAGCAAGAGTATTTATTAAACCCTAATCACTAAAATGTTTGTTAATCGTTGTGGGGGTCAGGTCTAAGGGATTTTTTACGGTCTATGGTGTAAAGCTAGTATTTTAAATAGAAACTAATTCAATATTAATTTGACAAAATTTAACAGCAGCTTTCTCCATGAGTCTACTTGTGTTTTTGAATCTTTGATCATGTTTCTCTGGCACCAGAGTTAACAATAAATAAATAACTAACAGTAAAATCGAAACAGACCAAAGTCTGCCCCCCAATAGTACAGTTCTATAAAATTCATGCTATTCCTAAGGCACTTTTTTATTGGCAAAAATATTGCTATTTATAGTCAGTACTTGTTTTCTCTTTATTATACATTTCATTGTTTGTGCTCAGCAAGTGTTATTGATGTTTAACTGTTTATGTAGGCAGACATGGTTGCCTTTTAAAAAGTAAATAAATCAAAGCAGGAGTGAGAGGCCCAGACCAGGGATTTCCTCCTGCTCCTCCTCCCCCATCATCATCATCTGTACAATATCTGATTGTGTATATAATGTGTGTATAATGTATGTAATGTGTAGTAACTCTAACTCATGTATATAGCCTAATGTAACCTGTCACACCCAACTCCATATTTACTCCAGCATCTTAACACTCTGCACCATTGCACTATTGTCCTAGGGTTGTTTACATATGTGTGTATATATGTATATATATATATATATATGTGTGTGTGTGTGTGTGTACTTCCCTATGCACATTTGTCCATAGTAGTTAAATGTTTAGGTTTACCTCTGTTCATCTTGTTGTCCTGTTTTTAGCTGTATATTTATTCTGTGTAAGTACATTGAGAGCAACGAAAAACCGGAGTCAGATTCCTTGTACGTGTACATACTTGGCCAATAAAGCTGATTCTGATTCTGAAATGTGTCAAAATATCAAAATTACACGAAATATTTACATGGCTAGTTATGGACATGTCTACTATATTGAAAAAAGTCAATTTAATCCTCATTAGTAGAAAAATTGCTCCTCAAGTCTGCAGAAAGCAGCTTCAGTCTCTGTCATCGTCCGCTCAGGTTTTCACCTGGCGGCTGCTTAGTTTTCCAGCAGTCCTCAGGTAAAACATCCATGGTGAAAACTGAGCAGCCCGTGAGGAGCTCTTCAAGAAACCCCTTACATGCGGCCGAGAACTCGCGACGTTACGTAGCCGCCATTTTGTTTCACCCGGGAGTAAAGAAACCAGCCGAACCAACACCGGCGTGAATATTTTTCTTTCTTTGAAGCACCTTTAACACGGCGAATCGGCATCGTGCACCCAAGTGAAGATTCGCATGGTACGTACCCGCCGAGATGACCACCGATTAGTCAACATAATGCTGTTTGGTGTTGCTCCGTTAGTGCGCGATGCTAACAAATGTTGGGGAGTATGCGCGGCCGGCTAATGCTGGCTACACTGTTAGCAAGGTAGCAGCCAGGTCGCTCGGCTAGCCGGCATTTTGAGAATAGGCCCACTTATAATTGAAGGTTGGCTAAACAATTGTGGCATGCCGACGTCCAGGAAGAGAAATGCCAGCTAGCCAAAATCATTTGCATGTGGCATTTCCTTAACGTTGCACTAGTTAAGTTTTAAGTCAACGCTTCCACGCGCCGGGCGAAGACTTGGGCCTGGTATCCACACAAGCTAGCTAGCTAACATTATGTCTATAGGCGTGGTGGATGTGTATGGAAACTAGCTAGCGTTGGGCATGGATTTTGTACAGTGCCAGGTTAGCTCCAACTGTAATCACTTATCAACTTTATAGCAAACGTGAAAACTGTTAAAACGCGCCGACAAATTGTGTTCGTACAGTTTACAGTTGGCTTTTAGCGTCAACGTTAGCCACTCAGCTAGCAAACCGTGTCCAGTCCTAAACAGTGGCGCCAATCCGTACCACTGAGTCGCTGGTAAACACACCCTCTCTTCTCACTGAAGTGTTGTTGTTAACTCTAGCTCTAATCTCATCTGCACAGATGTCTGGAGACATGGCCACAGATCATGTAAACGGGAATGGCACAGAAGAACCGATGGATACGACTGCCGAGGTCACCCACTCGGAACATTTCGAGACTTTATTGGAAGCGGGTTTACCACAGAAAGTTGCTGAAAAGTTAGATGAAATTTACGTAGCAGGTGAGTAAAGCTTTTGAAGTTTTCTTGCTCTGCCACTGTCTGGTCTGTCTTTACATGCTTAGATAGTAAACATGATCTTCAAGACTTACTTGACAACACACACATCCCTCCTCAACTTAATCTGATTTCCTCCTGTGGAAGGAAAAAGTGCAGTGTATGTCTCATAAACTCTGATGTCTCTTATTTCTTGGAATAGTGCTTCCTCGTATCATATGTTTCATTCTAGGGTCACAAGGATGTTTTGTGTGATAGTGTTGCTGATCTTGGAATTGAATCTTATGCTACTGTTGCATGCCTTGTAAGTGGCTTTGAAGCATCAGGGAGATAGGCTACTTGTAGATGTATATACTGTAGATGAAGGCCTATTTTAAGTGATTGATTGGAGCATCAGGGTGGCAAAGCAGACAGGCAGAGGACCTGGGTTCAAGCCCCTGTGTTGGCAAACATCTTCCCTGTTGTAGCATTCTTTGGCAAAACACTGAGTCTCTACCAGCTCTGCTGTAGGTGTCCTAACATTCCCCTCTGTTACCATCTGTCTCTTCTCAGTGACACAGACTACTCTCCTTATTTTACGTGTTTTGTTATTGTACATGCCAATTGTGTCAGGCCCAGTCCAAGTACTGTCATGCTGTTCAAGTATTCAATAGGTGAAAAGATGGGTGTAGCCATATAGGGTTCAAGGAAGGCAGTTTGAGGCCAGCTGGTATCATGGCATACAGAGATAATAGAGCAGCTGTCTGGCTGGTGAATTGAACCCGTCCAACAGGACCCGAAGTGGGTGTACGTTTTGTTTGTCTAAGCCGAAGCATTTTTTTAAGATGTTAAGAAGTTTTTAAGAAGTGTGTTGTGCTAATTTTCAGTTGTCTCAAAGGTTCTCGTCAGTGCCGCTGTGCTGCGTTATTCATTTACAACACTTAAATATTTGATAGAAAAAAATGAGTTGAGTGTCAGCTTTGTCAGTTAATGTCGTCAACCTGTCCCTAAACCCTGGGGAGTTATTTTGTGTTGAAACTTGGCATGTGGTGGTGCTGTGCGAAACCTCAGTATAAACAGGGCTTCACGCCTTCAGCCACTCTGTTTTATACTGGCTCTTTCTGGTACAGGCCAATATTCGTTCTTACTAAGCCTCTTTAGGGACATGCTTGGTTTCTGTATGTGATCTATTGCAGTGTGGGTTAGAGTGAAAAAAGCACTAGTTGCTTTTCTTTGACTGTTATTTACCTAATGAAAGTGTAGAGGAGGCTGTTATGTTCTTGGGTATCTTGTAGTCAAGTGGTGCAAAAATAAGAATTGCAAAGTTTGAATGGGATTTGAAAAATTCAAATGCACTGATAATTAGTTTTTTCCCTCCCTTATATTTTGTGATTGCTTCAAGGCTGCATGAATCACATCATCATGTCTTCTGTCTCACTGCTTTTACCTGCTTATTAGTACTAGCATTTTTTTTTTTGAACCGCACATTAACATTTTGTCGTATTCCTGTCCAGGCCTGGTAGCGCACAGTGACCTAGATGAAAGGGCGATTGAAGCTTTGAAAGAATTCAACGAGGAGGGAGCGCTGCAAGTCCTGGTCCAGTTCAAAGAAAGTGATCTGTCACATGTGCAAGTAAGTTCACAACGGTGCTGCCTTTTTGATAATAGTTTAATCACATGCCTGGCTTTGGCGTCAATGAAGGAATCTGACGGGTTAGTTTTCAAAACACTGCACATTTTTGGTTTAAAAAAAGTTCTTTATTCAATGTTTTGGACTCTGTAAATGTGTTATGAAGATTGTGGATGATAATTTGAAGAGTATTCTTCTGAGATGCCATATATCCAATTATATATTCATAATTACCTTACATTCATCATTCGGCTTCTCTGTCTGAAACACAGAGGATCTCATCTGTAAAAGTGTTTTCATTTTGTCAAACGAGGACTTAGTTGCCTACTGTCTTTCAAAAGTGTTAGAATTTGTTTTAAGTTTTTTGCCATCTGTCATTTGTTTTTCAAATCCTGGATATCTAATTTTGGAACAAAACTGTTAATATCTTTTCACCTCAATTCTGCAAAAGGAACATTGCCAACTTTACACATTTTAAACACTGTAGGCCTGTCCTGTATTTGTCAGCCTAGTACTTTAGTCACCAACTATCCTCCAGAAAAGGATGATCATTTGTTTTCAGTTTGTGCTATTTGTTTAGGTGTCACTTTTTTCCCAAATGGTGGATATCTCGCGTTGAAATAAAACTCATCTTCTCTCTTCCAGAACAAAAGTGCCTTTCTCTGTGGAGTAATGAAGACTTACAGACAGAGGGAGAAACAAGGGACTAAAGTTTCAGATTCCACTAAAGGACCAGACGAGGCTAAAATCAAAGAACTCCTGGACAGAACCAACTACACACTTGACGTAACAACAGGCCAGCGCAAGTATGGCGGCCCCCCGCCCGAGTCGGTGTACTCCGGCGTCCAGCCCACTGTTGGAACAGAGGTACTGTCCTTCACTTTGGCTTACCAAGAGCAAACTTTACTGTCAGACAGGATAGGAAACGAGCTCAGTGTTTTCTAATGACCGCTGTTAGCTATGCTCTTGTATTTCCTTTAGGCTTTTGTCTGATCAATGGCTGAAGTTCATCGCCTCGAGCCTGTTCATAGCCTGTAGCATAGTCACTCCCTCTTTTTATCAAGTGAGAAAAGTCAAAGGAATGATTTTGTTGTTTGTTTTGATGAAATTATCGTAATTTTATTTAGGTTTTTGGAAACATTTCTTGTTTTTGAACCTGTTCCCTCTCTGAGAAGGTGGGATGTTTCTGTTATTGTTCTTAATATTGATGTTGTTTTCTAGATATTTGTTGGGAAGATTCCTCGCGATTTGTTTGAGGACGAGCTGGTCCCCCTCTTCGAGAAGGCGGGGCCTATCTGGGACCTGAGGCTAATGATGGACCCTCTGAGCGGCCTGAACAGGGGCTACGCCTTCGTCACTTTCTGCACTAAAGAAGCTGCCCAGGAGGCCGTGAAGTTGGTAAGTTTCTCACGGCTGTCACACACCTTCCTGGTAATGTTAATAGACCGAGTTGGAAAACCATAAACAAGAATGGAGGAAAGTCAGGATGCTAGTTTCTGTGCAGCAGACAGGGCTAGTATGTCCCACAATTTCCAGCTCACTTTCATTTTACCAGCCAACTAGACTTTTAAAATAGGACTCTAAATAATGGTGTAATAAGAGTAAACTAATGGAACAGCCATGACGGCGATTTACTAGCATCTGATAATTTCCCACCCTGTTTTGTAAGAAGTGACTTTTCAGGTATTGGAGTTGCGTCACACTGTACTCTCTGTCTCTAAACCTTGTTAGAGGTGGTTGAGCTTTGCATTTGTTGTTTCCTCAACCATTGTGTTGTTACTTCATACGTACTTGATAACCTTTTTATTTATTTATTTCCACAGTGCAATAATCATGAGATTCGCCCTGGCAAGCACATCGGGGTGTGCATATCCGTCGCTAATAACAGGCTATTCGTTGGCTCCATTCCCAAAAGTAAAACAAAGGAGCAGATTGTTGAAGAGTTTGCTAAAGTCACAGGTAAGCACCCTTCTCTTCTGGTGTGTGAGATGAGTCACAGCCGGAACAGTTGCAATCTTGGAAAACACTCCTCACAACTCACTCTTATTGATTTTGGTTTTGTGTAAATGTTTCTGCTTCCTCGTTATTCTGCTCATTGACTGTGAAGCACTTAAACTTTGCTTTTAATCGTGCTGGATGAAGTTTATTCTTGTGTGTAAATTCTCACCGAACATCTTCCTTTTCATCCTAACCACACAGAGGGCCTCAGTGATGTCATACTCTACCACCAACCGGACGACAAGAAGAAGAACCGAGGCTTTTGCTTCCTGGAGTACGAAGATCACAAAACGGCAGCTCAGGCCCGCCGCCGGCTAATGAGCGGCAAGGTGAAGGTCTGGGGCAACGTGGTGACGGTGGAGTGGGCCGACCCCATTGAGGACCCCGACCCCGAGGTCATGGCCAAGGTAAACCTCAACAGTCCAGAGTTACAGCTTTTATTTTGAAACGACAAGCTGAGTTTAATTTGTGGCACCTTCTTATAAATAGTGAAAATGGCACAATTATGACTAAAATGATTGCTAGACATGAATAGGATTATTGATTATGGTTAATGTTTTGTGAGTTTAAGGAACATTATTTCACTAAACTTCTGGCTTCCTTCTTCAACATTTTGACTATCAACTACAGTGGTGTTCTTGATAAAACAGAATGTTTCAGAGTTGCCAATATCCTGATTATTAATTGTTGAAACTAAAATTGCTACATGATTATACAAGATTACTTTGAAAAAGATAGGGATAGCACAAGAAGTCTGGGAAGTCCCAATACATGACTACACAGTTTGTTTAGGTGTAGACTGTCGTTTCACATAGTGGTGTTTGTTGTTGTTAAACCATGGAGTGTACCATGTAGATAATTATCATATCAACAAACTGCAACCAGAATCTTTATATATAATCAAGAAATTAGGCTCCTGTGGACCTTCGAAATGGAAAATGTGTATCAACAGTGGAAGTGTTGGCGCTGATATCTTGAGGAGGAATCTTCAAGTTATTGTACCTGAAATAAACTTGCAGGAGGTGAAACTGACCTGAGATATTTAACCTCTCTTTTCACTGCCCACCCTGCAGGTGAAGGTTTTATTTGTGCGAAACCTTGCCAATGGTGTTACAGAAGAAATCCTGGAGAAAACCTTCAGTCAGTTTGGCAAACTGGAGCGAGTTAAGAAGCTGAAAGACTACGCCTTCATTCACTTTGACGAGAGAGACGGTGCAGTCAAGGTAATTGCCTTTCAGCAGCCAGTATGTTTGTGAATGTTGTCGATCAATAACATCATAACTCAACTGTGTTAGAGATTTTATTATTTAGGTGTTAAGTGTCATGCACACTTGTTTACCAGCCCAAGACATCAGATACAAAGCACATCTATATCACTTTACAATTTGTGTATAACATTTGTAAATGTTTATTTCGGCATACTAAGCATGTTGTCTGGGTTTACATATAGTTTGCCATGCAGAATCCACCTTTTCTGATTATTAATTCAAGTTGTTTGTAATGGTTTAATGAAAAGGAATTTGTGGATGTGGTTGCAAATGTGCATGATCTTCTGCTTTCCTCAGGCATTGGAAGAAATGAATGGTAAGGAGCTAGAGGGAGAACACATCGAGATTGTTTTCGCCAAGCCACCGGATCAGAAGAGGAAGGAGCGCAAGGCCCAGAGACAAGCAGCCAAAACACAAATGTAAGAAGCGTCTATGATCCGGGCTTCTAAAGGCAAATTTATGGTTTCTGCGGTGTGCCCGGTGTTCCCGGTGTTCCCTGCAGACCGTTCTCTCCGCAGAGCCACAGCATTTCATGGTAAACGCGGTAGCAGCGCGGTGTTCGCGGAGAGCGCAGAATCTCTGGTTGTCAGCTGTCACTTGGCTTGATTAGACTTACTTCCCTGGTAACCAACTAACATAGCAACCATTAACCAATCATAGCCTCTGAACTGACCGCGGCGTTTGCAGAGGCCTCCGCAGAGTTTCATTTTTTTGAGAGGAGAGCGGAGCTCGGTGCGGACCCTCCACAGACCCCCTGCAGAGCTCCGCACTCGCCGCACAGACGCTCCGCACCGCGAACACCGGGCACACCGCAGAAACCATAAATTTGCCTTTAGTGATACAAAGGGTTATCTGATGTTCATTGCTTAATATTTAAAAACCACTAAAGATTACATCCTTTAAAATGACGGCATTTTAATTAATGGCTAATATAATATCCAACTTGAGTTTTACTTGAATCATTTTGTCAGAATAGTTGTCACATTTTTCCAGAGGTGGATGTTTTGTATTAAAATGAATCTCTTGAAGACCTTGTACTCCCAGTTCTTAGACGTTGTCTTGCCTCCTTGTTGTCTCCTCAGGTATGACGACTATTACTACTACGCCCCTCCGCCCCACATGCCCCCTCCTAACAGAGGCCGGGGCAGAGGCGGAGGCCGGGGCGGCTACTCCTACCCCCCTGACTACTACGGCTACGAGGATTACTACGACTACTACGGCTATGACTATCACAACTACCGCGGAGGCTACGACGACCCGTACTACGGCTACGACGACTTCCAGGCCCCGAGCCGGGGGCGGGGCGGCGGCAGGGGCTCCCGGGGCGGCTCCTCCCCGGCCAGAGGACGCGGCGGCGCCGGAGCACCCAGGGGCAGGGCCGGCTTCTCCCAGCGGGGCGGGCCCGGACCGGGCCGAGGCGGGCGGGGCGCCAGAGGAGGCGTGCAGCCGAGAGGGCGAGGAGGGGTACGTGGTGCGCGGGGTGGCCGCGGTGGAAATGTAGGAGGAAAGCGCAAAGCTGATGGGTACAACCAGCCAGATTCCAAGCGTCGCCAGACCAATAATCAGAACTGGGGCTCTCAACCCATTGCTCAGCAACCGCTCCAAGGTGGTGATCATTCTGGTAACTATTCCGGTTACAAATCTGACAACCAGGAATTTTATCAGGATTCTTTTGGGCAACAGTGGAAGTAGAACAGTAGGGCTTTGATAACAAAATCCGTGTTTTTTTTTTTTTTTTCTCTTTATTTAGAGACTTGATCTGATTGGCCCTAAATCACATACGGTTGCCTGCTTCTTTTTTTTTTTCCTCAAAATTGGTGACATCTGGCAAGGTATCTTTTTGTACATATTTTAATAATCCGCTTGGACTCAAACAGTAGTCACACTCCCACCTGCTTCTGGCGAACTGGTTTTATTTTCTTTTATTTCTATATTATTTTATTTTTTTTAAAAGCTGGTCGTTTAAAGAGTTTCCATAACCAAGTTTGAAAAATTTTTTTAGATTGCAATCATGTGCTCGAGCTGTCTATTTGGCTATAGCTTTATGTATGTTTTTAGAAATTCTGGTTTCCATGTTTTAAGTAGCTAACAGCAACAAAGCTTATGTCTCCTAAACATGTATTTAAAACAAATGAAACTACAATTTGTATTGTCACAAAGTAATGCGTGTCTTGTTATTGAAAAAAAAAGGACCACCGCAGTCCTATTTTTTGGCTTTACATTTTGGCTTGTATTCTTTGCTGTTTGTCTGCTTTAATAAACATACACGCACACGTGTACAAAACCTCAAATTGTGTTGCAAATTCATGTTTCGGCAAATTCTCTCTTCAAATTGCCTTCAAATTTAAGGCTCCTTGTGGAAGAAAATGGACCAAAGGTTTGCCAATGTTGGCCACATGCTACAATGTCACCTTGCATGCCATCAAATTCCAAATCACCTACTTCTCTAGTTGGCATCTCAAGTGCTCTGTATGTGTAGTGACATACTTCATCCTTATGAGTTCCTCTCATGTCAGAAAACATACTGATTAATAAGATGGTTCACAAATTGGTGTTCTAAATTCACTAATTGTTAATGCAGTGGAAAGAGTAACTCGCACCGCCACCTCCAAGTCTGTTATTCAAGTCCCTTTTGCTCCTGGGGGGAGGGGGAGAAAAAAAAAAGCACAATTTGATCATTACTTTTTGAAAGTGAAGCTTTTCCTTGTCCCAGAAGGATCTACCTAGCCGTTGAAGGCCTGGATACTAATCTTGCATGTTTATCTTTGGAAAGTTTAATATTGTGCTCTTGTGCAATGGTGGGAAATAATAACCGGCATGCATGACTTTGCTTGTAGTGCTTTTTGTTTAATTTTTTTTTGCTTTTATAGAAATAATGGCTGCTCTTAACCCCGCCCCTCCCACCCCCCCCTCCCCGAAGCTTGTCCACGTCCAACCACTGCACCCTCAAACCACGTTTTTTAATTTTTTTTTTAAATTAAAACCCCAATCGTAATTCTTGTCCTCCTTTAAGGCATTGCCATGTGCATGTTAACTAAGCGTGGAAGTCTTTCGAGAATGCTTGAATAAGTTTGGCTTCTAACTTAACGCAGAATTCATTTCTTTTTTTTTTTATTAAACAGCTTTTCCTCGACAGTAACTTGTCTTATCGTGTGTGTGTGTGTGTGTGAGAGAGCGAGAAAGAGAGAGAGAACAGTAGATGTGTGTGTAGATGTAATGCGATCCTGTTTTCCATTCTCTAATTGCTTCCTTTTGTTACCTGACTAGCAGGGAAAAGGGGTCGAGGCCGGTCCTGACGTGTCGCTATGAAGACTGACCAGTGTATGGCGTCACACACTGCAGGCTGCCAATGGATGGGATGGTAAGGTCGACTGACTCAGTGGTCCAATGGTTTTCCAGCCTTACAGGAGCAGATCTCCCAAAAAAAAAACTGCCACGTTCGAAGATAATCAGAAGAGCAAAACTTGAGCTTTGCTTGCTTCAGAGTCAAGATTTTTTTTTTTATATATACATTTCTAAGCCCCACACCCCCCCACCCACCCACCACCTCTTCCTCCTCTGTGCCCCGCCCCCTTTCTTCCTCAATAATGCCATTTTTTTTTTTGAGACTTGCTGAGTAAGAGTTCATGGTGGGCATCCCTCTGGAAATGTCTTTGCACTTTTATTTTTTTTGTCTAAGTTTGGAGTGGCTCAGTGGAGCTTGATGCTAATGTGTTTTATTTTATTTGTTTTTTTTGTTTTTTTTTGTTTGTTTTGGGTTCTTTAACTGCAGCTTTACGACGGACTAGACATGATAATCGATGTGATAATCTCGGATAGGATCGGTGTTTTTTTTTTTTTTTTTTTTTTTTTTTTTTATGAGAATGTTAGCGGCGTCGAGGCGAGATCGCCCCGCCGCTGCAGGTCGGGCATTCCAGGAAAATGGTTCTTTTGAGAACTTGAGCTACCAAGGGTTGGTTAACTACCTCAGTTTCGAGGACTCGCCCGCCCTGTCCCAAACTGTACTTAAGGAAACTGAGGCAGGGTTCGACCCACCCCCCACCCCCAAACCCCCCCCCCCCCCCCTCCCCCTCCCCCGCCTCAGAAATATGCACAAGCAACGACGACTGAGCACTTGATGAATTTTAGCTGTTGAGTGAGACTCGGTGTGCAGCCACACTGGGCATGTTAGCTAATCCTCCTGAAATGAGCCTGAACAAGCATTGCTGTCTTTATAAATGAACTGTGTGATGATGTAGTTGCCGGATTGTACAGTAGCTAGGAAAAACTGTTCATGTTCTTTTCTTTTTTCTTTTTTTGTTCTTTGTGTTTTTGTAAAATGTTGAACGCCAGGAAACAGCCGCCTCTACAGAGGAACCACAGTCTTCCTTTTCCTTCCTCGATGGGGCAACGAGTCTTAATTTTTGTGTTGCGTTTTCCTTCTTTGACGAGGAAAACGGTCTTAACTTTGTGTTGCGGTTGTTCCCATCAGTGGAAGGATGTGTGCTCACTGACATCCAACGAAGCTGCCTTTTATAGGGTTCCTATGCAGGTCTGGAAGAGTAGAGAGAAAGTGAGTTTGATCACTTCCAGCTCCTGAAAAGTTTAGGAATTGCACAAAAACACTATGGAAGAAGTCCAAAAAGCAGGACTACAGATTTCATGTATTGTATGCGGTTGTAGGTCAGCTGTCCTGTCACATATTTGTGGTTGTGACGAATTATCCTCTAGTGAAAATGGTCTAGTTAACAGTCTTGTTGCTCTTCCACTAACATCATACATAATACCTGAACGCTAATGAGCAAATTCTTCAAAGATAGTTAAGAATTTAAAGGAAAAATCCACCCTAAAACACTTAAACACTGTTAAAAAAAACAAACATGGGTGATGTACCTTGCATTTCCGGGCCTATTTTGTTTGCTGTATGTTCCTTATTCCCCATGAGTTTTGAATTTGGCCTTGCGGTATGAAAGCTTGATTTACCTATAAACTACTTTGTAACCCTCTGAAGTTCAAAAACAAATCATGGAAATCACCAAAACTGGAGTCGAGTGGGGAGAGAGTGATGCAAGCTGCTGCCCTTTAGTAATACATCGCCAGTGGGAATTATTGCACATTTTTATTGCCATTTAAAATTTTGCGTGTGCAAGACACTCTGGGTTTCCCCCGCAGCACTTTACAGCCAGACCTTATTTTCTGGCTTTTAACCAAAATCCCGTTCAAATCGTAATCACTTTTCAGCCGGGGGACCCATGGCTCAAAATTGCTAACTCACTTTTAGGTTTTAGGACTCGAAACTTGGACCGCTCTGTGTTAAAAATAATAATAATACATTTAATTTGTAATGCACTTTTCATTAGAAGCAAATCTCCAAAAGTGCTACAGAGTAAAAGAAAAAAGTAGAAGTAGACGAGGCAGGTTGAGGGAAAGTGGGTTCACCAAAAAAGTAAATTACAGCACTTTATCACAAAATAACTCCTGGAATGCGTTGAACATCACAGACTGATCAATCAGTCAATCAAACTTTATTTATATAGCACTTTTCAAACAAATCAAATGTAATTCAAAGTGCTTTACAAGTGATTGACAAAACGTAGGATGTTAAAAATGGATTTAGAGACTAAAACTGATGATAGATAAATTAGAGACTAAAACTGATGATAGATAACTGACTAAATAGCTGAGGGTGGATTTCTCATGAAAATGTGTAGGAACCCGGCCTTTTGGTCACATTGACATGGGACAAGTTGTCTTGAACCTGCATCATGTTTAGCATGTCAGCCACAGCTGGACATCTCAAGTTCTAAAGGGTTTCTGCAGCTAGTTCTCCTTTTTCCTACTCGGACTGTAAAAAAAAAGAACCAGAACACAGTTTTTTTTTTTGGTTAACTTTTTGTACTTTTCACTCCCTCTCAGTCTGTATCATCACAATTATTTGAAAAGATGTTACTGGTCAAAACATTTCTTTTTTTTGTTGTTGTGGCTAACAAGTGTGTTTGCATTCTTGCAAATAAATTGTTTTATACTGTACAGTGAGGTGAGTTAAACTTATTTTTCTAATAAAGTTATTGACTTGGATCTGGGTTGTGTGCTTGATTTTAAAGTGAATTGTTTTTTTGTAAATATGTATGATTTGGGTCGCAGACACAGCTTTTACGCAGTCTGTAGATGTCATATTAACTTAAATATTAACCTTAAAAGGTCTTAAATAAAGATAAATATAGCCGGTAAGTCTTAAATACAGTTTCAGAGGTGTTTTTAATGTTTCTTATACTTCCAGGTGTATTTTTGCAGCAAAACAAATAGTCTCAAATCTTCTATCTGGCATTAAAACTCTTAAAATTGATCTTGTGGAAACTTGTAGACACCCTTTGTCAATTTAGACAGCAAATAATGATATATGTAGTGATGGTCTGATTTCTATTTTGATCTAGATACCTGTAGTACCCACACATGGTATGGTTTATCATTTCATAAAACAGCTAATTTGGGGTTACTCTTATTAATTCGACCATTACTAAAAATAATAAAATAAAATACACATGTACTGCTGTTATTCCACTCAATACAGCTTTATTGACGTTGTGGTAATTTGTTTTAAATCTCACAGCTGTCAATGTAGGTCTGTTATCTACACTTGAATTTATGACTGGTCCTTTACTTTAACGTTAAAGGGGAATCCCGTTCGATTTATCACACAGTTTGTCCCCACATCTAGAAACCATATAACGAGGCATCAGACGTGTCATAGGAACGTATAAAATAATTTACTTAAATGCAATTGTGTAAGAAACGGGGCACTGGGTGAAAATCTTAACTTTTGAAGGCCGCGGCACCGCCTTTTCACGTCTAGCCCCGCTCACTCGGCACACGCCGAGCTATGAATTCAAGAAACCCACGGACCTCTCTAACGGACGTGACGTTCGTTGGATTAGAAAACATTCCATCTGTCAAGGAAGACGGTCGGGAGTTTTAAAAAATGGAAAAGATGGAGTAAAAACTTTTAATGTGAAGAAAGTAACTTGAATTTCGGTTTAGTCTGGTTTTTAACCGAAGACTAAGCGCGTGGATAAAATGAATCTTTTTATATGAAGAGCTGCGTCGATAGCTTTGTCGCTGTAAGTTGTATCGTTATATTCTGCCATCAAAATAACTTAGCTAACGTTTAAGTATCTCGGGTTAGCTTGCTTCGGCATCGTCCTAACTGTATTTTTAAACGGTTAGCCCTACTCTTGTCCCGTATCACACATCATTTACAGTGACCAGGACTAAAAACTTTCCTTTACAGCGTTAACCTGTCTTAGGAAATGTGTTTTCATGTCGGCTTCCTGTCAACAGGTCCCATTGACAGGATGGCAGGCATTCAGACGTATTTGGAGAATCTGAAGCAGGGGCTGAAGATTGACGCCCTGAGAGAAGTCGGCCGTCAGTATCCAGTCTTCTGCTTCCTGCTGCTGTCCATGGTCTCCTTCACTGTCCTGCTCAACAGGTAAATAATGAAGTGTCTTGTTCCCTGGAATGGAGATTCATGTGAGATTATGTGTGTGTGTGTGTGTCATGTGATGTCTGGAGGAGTCTGACCTACTGCTGCTGCTGCCTTCACCAGGACAGAGCTGTTTAGTTTATGGATTTGTACCTTTATTTGATGTTTTAAAAGGCAGTTATCTGCATAGAGGAGGTAAAGCAGGTTTAAAACGACAAATCGAGCTTGGTTTATATCATGTAAAAGTGTGATGTAGCTGTGATGCTTGAGTTTAATTCCAGCTTTGGTTCCACATTCATCCTTGGTTTGGGACAAGTTACAATTATAGTGCTAAAATATATATATCTAAGTACAGTAGTTTTTGATCTAGACCAGTGGTTCTCAAACTTTTTGAACCAAGTACTACCTCTGATCAAAGCAAACCATCCAAGTACTAATGAGCGGTATGAGCGCATATGCATGCAAAAGAGATGGACATCTCAATGGGACTCACCTGGTTAAGTTGAGGAGAAAAATAAAATGTGTCATTCGCGTAGGCAGTGCCAACATAAGTATGTGGTGGTATGCAGACTGAAAGAGTAAAATTGAAAATATGAATGAATTTTAAGTCTATTCAAAATTTTTTATTATGCTGGTAAATCACAAATTAAGAAATTATAAAGACTGTAATGGTTTCAGAGGGTTTTTCACCAGAGTCATCTGGCGTACCACCTGGCAGAGTTCCACGTACCACTGATGGTACCCATACCACAGTTTGAGAGAACCACTGATCTAGACCATATATTTTATTGTGTGTATAGAGAAAAAACAGTGAAATCAGCCTTTACTCTGTTTTCACAAATAGATAAAAAGTTTCACAAATCTGAAAAAGGGTCTTAAACAATCTTTAGGCTCTCACTGACAATTTCGCAGAGGTTGGACCAGTCTAAATACAGTAGTTTTTTATCTAGACCATATCTTTTATTGTGTCTATGGAGAAAAAACAGTGAAACCAGCCTTTACTCTGTTTTCACAAATAGATAAAAAGTTTCACAAATCTGGAAAGGGGTTTAAAACAATCTTTAGGCTCTCGCTGACAATTTAGCCCAGGTTGGACCAGTCTAAGTACAGTAGTTTTTTTTTATCTAGACGTAGTCTTGTGAAATCCTCTGTTTGAATTGGAATGTCAAACGAATATCAAATATCATGCTATCTTTACCGTGGTCTAAAATATCATTTTTTTTTTTAATCAAACTTGAAACTATTCTGCATATTTGGGCCACACTTGTTTTGTTGGGAAAATTGGTCCCAGATACACCTGTAGTGCAGGGTACAAAATAATTTTTTATAAATTTACATAAAAGCTTTGTTCTGCACGTTAGGATTAGACATTTTTTTGTCTGGTCTCAGATACACTTGAGGTGCAGGGTGCAGTGCTAAAATGTCTTTATCTCTGTTTTATACAGCAAACCTTTGAATACGTTATCAATAAAAAAAAACACATCAGGACTAGACTTTTTTAGTCTTTTAGAGGGTATTTTGACTCAGATATGCCTGGGTACAGTTCTAAAATTTATTTCTTTTGTACCAACTTCTTGGATACTAAATTATAGTAAGAAACATTTATTCTACACACGAGATGTAGACTTCTTCATCTTTAATAGGGGAATTTGGCTCAGTGTTTTAACTCGACCTTTACTCCAGCAGTCGTGGTAACTGCTGCTGACTGAATACGGAGGAAACACTGACTGTTCCCTCCCTCCTCTCTCCTGTCACATGCAAAATATGCACACTTTGATTTTTCAATTTCTTTGTTATTTCACCTACATGACTTTTAATACTATGAAATGATTTCACTACAGGTATATCCACATTCTGATGGTCTTCTGGTCTTTCCTGGCCGGCATCATTACTTTCTATTGCTCTCTTGGACCAGAGTCCCTTCTCCCAAATATCCTCTTCTCTATAAAGCCAAGGAACAAAGTAAGTCAGAAGCAACCGCATACAAAAATACCAGTAAATAAATAAGATAATTGAGTAACAGCTGCCTGGTATGTCTTTTGTCTTCAATAAGTTAATGTTCCAGGAATTGAGAAGAAGTCTGTTTTGGGGCTGATGATCATGTATTTTTTAACTGTTGTCATGGGTTTTAACTGGGGTTTATGAGCCCAGGGTTCACTGAACTTGGTTTACCTTTTAAGTGCCTCAGAAACATTCAGTTCAAAAGCATAAAAACATGAAAATCGCCAAATTGATGATTTTCATTCACATACATGTGTGTTTTTAAATTTATCAGATGAATAAATAAAGGATTACAGAACAGCAGAGTCACTCCCAATCTTCTCTCATCGGCTGAAAACATTTCATTAAGTATCTCACATCACCTTCTCCCATGTCTCTCTCTACTTGTTCTAATTTGCTTTCATAGTAAAAAAAATGTGTTCTACCATCAGCGGCATAGCTGGGATTTTATCACTAAGTGGCCAAATAGAATTTGTAGGCGACCTGCAATAAACTTAAAAATGTACGCCATAAGATTGAATTAGGTTGATTTTTCACCACTGAATTTCACCATTGAGTGAACAGTGGATTTCCTCAGTGTGATAGCATTGTAGTTTGACTCTGACACATTAATAGCCAAATCACATATATTTTGCAATTCCACATAGATTTATTATTTAACATTGGGTCACAGACGAGGTCTACCTGCTAGTGTTGAACATCAAAGCACTGTATAGGTCATCTAGCAATTAATATCAACTCAAGTCTGTCAGACTTCTTTTAATATTGCAGGCAACATGTTCCCTCTGTTCCCTGTGCTTCCTACGCCCCTAGGCACAAATTAAATTTTCATAGCCTAAGTTTTGGGTGGCATAAAGAAAAACTATCTGTTCCGGCCTTTTGCCTTCAGTACAGCCTGAATTTTTCAAGGCCTGGATTCAATAAGGCACTGAAACGTTCCACAGGGATCTTGATCCATGCTGACTCGATGGCATCATGCAGTTTCTGCAGATTTTTTTCAGTGGCAGTTGTGTATCCTGAGATGCTCTTTTCTGCACATTGCTGTTTACGGCTGTTTTTGAGATGCTGGAACTGCTGTGTCTGGGATCAACCATCATATTGCGTTCAAAGTCACTTAAATCAACGTCTTGCCCATTCCAACATTTAGCTGAGAACTAACTTTACCTCAACCCTGTCTGCAGGCTTTATACCTCTGCTTTATTTACTGTATATGTGACATACTGTAGGGAGGAGTGAGCTGCTTGTGTAAATGACGAGGTGTAGCTGAAGTGGCCACTGAGTATACAGCTGGTGGTAGTATCACACACTATACAATGAGTGTGGGTGTGATGAAGATGATTGATGTAAAGTGTTTTTTTTCTCCCAACAGCAGCAGGAGCAGCAGGAGTTGTTTCCTCTGGGCCACAGCTGCGCGGTGTGTGGGAAGGTCAAGTGCAAACGTCACCGGTATGTAAAACCCACAGGAGATTCACCAGTGGATGAACTCATAATGTAATGATAATGGATGGACAGGGAGTATGTAAATGCATTTCTGTTCTATTTCTGTTGGGCCTTAATGGAACCAGCAGTGCGTGTTGATTGCTTTGTTCCTTTCATTTCACAACACTTTGTAATTTAAGGAAAAATGCCATACTACTATTTTATGTTTATTACTATTAAGTCAAAATCTGTAGACTCCCGCACACTGTCTTCTCTTACAAGAGCTTTATTCAAAGACACAAAGGTCACATGACTGAAACTTTAAATAAAGATCTTGTAAGTGAAGATAGTTCGCGGGAGTTTACAGATTTAGATTTTATCTTATCCCCTCTGACGCACATACAGGTGTGCAAAGATTATCTTTTTAGATTATTATAAATCAAAAATGGAATACTATATGTGTTACTCCTCAAGTAGGTCATATAGCAATGTTTGGTACCTCAGGTTGTCTTCTTGTGAACTTGTCACTACTTGTCAGTGGTACAGTCAGCATCTCTTCCCTTTTAACCAAACTTTAATATTAGTGTTTATGTCCCTGCTGTCTGAATTCAGGACTGGGTTTTGCCAGGCTGTTCCTGTGGTTTTGTGTGGACCCACTAGTTTGCCACCTAGTGGATATTGTTAAGCAGTGCTGCACAGGGCAGGAAACTAACTTTTTCATTCACCAGCCACAGTGAATGATGGTATGATGTCACCATAACTTCAGCCAGATATGACTTTTAGACTCCAAATTAACCTCCAGTTCACGGCCAGCGTTCACCAGTATTTCCCACCTTAGTGCTGCTTATGGTGAATGTATGTTTCAATTGTTGCAAGCTGGAATACATTCAAGAGTCATACTTACATATGTTTTATTTTCTACAGGCCAACGCTGCTCCTTGAAAACTATCAGCCATGGTTGGACTTGAAAGTTTACTCAAAAGTGGACGCTTCAATAGCCGAGGTACTGTAATGGATTTTTAAATCTAAATACTTATTCTGACAGAAAGATTATAAAACATACGATTGACTATTATAGAGTTTATAAGCTATTTTGTGCCCTTTACTTACAAAATAGTTTTAGATTATCTAATCATCTGTTTGTTTTTGTTTTTTTCAAACATATAACAATGAACATCAGGTCATTTTTCTTTCCAAAATAGATACAGTATATAACATTTTGAGATGAAACCCTTCATTTATATGACTATCATCGATTAAGTTTACAGATTCTTACAGATTTCTCTCTTTTGACCTGTTGTAATTTTCTGTTGTCTTCGACCTGTAGGTGTTCGAGTTGGTTCTGGAGAACTTTGTGTATCCCTGGTACAGGTGAGGAGAAATACAAGTGTTTTAAAGGATTTGAGTGAGTATTGTTTTGAAATTTTTTTTTTTAACTCTTCCTGTGGTTTGCAGGGACATCACAGATGACGAGGCGTGCGTGGATGAGCTGAGGATGACCTTTCGCTTCTTTGCGTCGGTGCTCGTCCGCCGAGCTCAGAAGGTGACGGCTGAATAACTCAGATGTATTTTACCCCAAACTTTTGCATGTTCTGCTTTAAAAACACTCTATAATTAAACCTGACTTGACTTGACTTTTCTTGAGAAAGGCCTGCAGACCCAGACATCAACTCACAAGTCCAACTTCCCTGTGTTCATTGTTGATGGGCCTTTTTTGGAGGAGTTGTGCTCTTCACTAATTTTCTCCAACTTGTATGCAGATTGATGTCCCCACCGTATTTGCTGACAAAGTGATGAAAGCTGCCATGAAGCATATTGAAGTTATCGCAAAAGCTCGACTAAAAGGTTTGCATCTCTGGCAATTAACAAGGCATATCATAAGACTTAACATTCTCTTCAAAATGATATACTAGGTTCCCATGGTGAGGGAATTTGGAAATTGTGTTTTCCAGGACTGGAATAGTAATTGAAAACAGTGCACATCCAAAAATGCTTTGATCAAGATGTTTGACATCAGACTTTGCTACCAGCAGGCCTACTCAGAAGTAGTAGTTCACATCAAAGTAATAATGACACATTTCCTGATGGCATAAAGTGTGTTTTACCTACCCAAAACAAGATCTGGAACATTTAAAATTGACTCCACAACAAAAAAAACAACATGTTAACATTGACACATTGACAAATATTGATGATGCAAATTGTGCTGTATGTCATTAGGTTTAGCCTTAGAAAAGGCAAGGGATTTGATTGCCACAAATGTGTAGGAACCCTCTGTGTATGGTCCTCATGTTATTATCCCATACTCATGCTGTGCGTCTGTTTTGTGTATTTACATTAGGACAGATACAGACACATTGAAAGACATATCAAATGTATGGTATCACAATTGTACTGTAGTCAGGGTGGGATATTTACACCAAGCCATCAAATGCTGGTCAGATTTGACTGTAGTAGCATCATTTGAATGAGTTACTCTATTCTTACAACGTACTTGTCTGGTAAAATAGTGACTGGTGAGGCCGGTGGTCCTGATACTGTGTGTGTGTTTGTCTCCAGTGAAGAACTTGGAGGGCTTACAGCAGGCGGCGCTGGATGAATACGGCCCCGACCTGCACATCGCCCTGCGCAGCCGCAAGGACGAGCTGCTCTACCTGAGGAAGCTGACGGAGATGCTGTTCACCTTCGTCATGCCTCCGAAAGCAACAGACTGCAGGTAGGCACACCGAACCAACCTGTAGACCCACTGGGTTAAGTTCATTTTAAATTCAGGAGTACTAATCACTTTCCAAGTACGATAAATCTACGCCGGGAAAGAAATTCACTTTTTTTTTTGTCCAAAGGTCTCAGTGGCTGGTAAATTCCAAAATGTGCCAACCAATTTTACTGTTTTACCAGCCAACTAAGGTTTAGAATTGAATAGGATCGCAGAGTAATGGTTGTCCACTTGCCAAAATGTCTGGTAGAGGAGACAAACTTACCACAGACAGACAGAATTTCATGTACAATGCAAAGAGACAAGGGCAGGACATAAGATAGACAGAAGACTATGGTTATGTCTCTACATATTAAGTGTGCATATCTCTCTACATATACACATTCAGTAAACCTACATATAGCTACAGTATGTTCATGATTTTATTTTTGTATGTCAAAAATTGACAGACATAACCTGAGGACATTGTAATCCCCAGCCTATTAAGAAATAATAGAGCGCTCTGTCAGTAGTAAATGAACAGCAGTTTCTGTTTATATTTATATTTATTTAAACTGATCAAATTGAAAGTGAATTGCTCCCAGTCCTGCTGCCCTTGGTGCTAGTAAAGAACTGACTCAGATTACAGTTTACACATTTCAGCATGATTTTTGAGATTTCATCCCTCTATGTCCACACCTGAAAATGGCTTCATTTACATAAATCTGTGTCTTACATATTCCCACTCTCCCTCTCATCTCTTTGCATTGTAATTGCATTGTGTCCAGACTACATAGAATTTCGATCACAATGCAAGCCTGTATATCTGGTTTTGAAGATTTGATAGCAGTGTGAGCAGCATCAGATTTTTGTGCCTCCCGTCCTGATCAGATACTAAAAGTTGTACCCGGCGGTTGTGTGTTATCTGTGCTCAGATCTCTGGCTCTGTTGCTGCGGGAAGTGATGGCTGGGTCTGTCATCCTGCCAACCATGGACTTCATGGCTGATCCTGTAAGTATGTTTTTGTGTATTTTAACTGCTTGCTGCTTAACAAATGGCCTCATTGGAAATAACAAAGATTTATGTGCTCTCTACTACTCTAGGACAATATTACTGTACATCTAGTCGTGTGCACGAGTTCTACAAGAAGACAATGATATGAATCAGCAGGTCATACTGTGTTTGAATACTGTAAAATTTGCAGTTGGTGGCCAGTACATTTATTTTGCTTCAACAAAATGATCAGCCATTTATTAGAGACGGGCTATTATTGAAGACAGGCCTATTATTTCATCTGGCCGTTAAAGCTGAGATGCTACAGTTTAATAATACCTGCTATGAACCCAACCTATGGTAATAATATTCTGTGTGTTTCTGTAGAAAGTCTTATTTAAACTTTAAGTCTTGTTTGGAATGCTTACATGGATACAGGATACATTGATAAAATCATGCCAGCAGGATTTTACACAGAAACTATAACATGAAAAAATATTATAGTCAAGATTTCCCAGTCTGTGATTGGGCATTGATGCACTAATTTAAAGTTTTACAGCGTTTGGATTGAAGGCAACTAACTCAGGTGCTACAGATAACATGCTCTCTCTTCCTTTCTGTTTCAGGATACTGTGAACCTCATGGTGCTCATATTTGTTGATGACACTCCAGTAAGTGAAAAAAACATTTAAACTGGGAAGCTGATATGATTACCTTACTTGTTAATAATTGAATAGTTAATTTCCAAAACGCCTTATATCAAATGTGGAAAAAATCCCTACCTGGAGTTCATATAGACGGTCATTTTGGTTACGAAAGACTTACCTGCTATGCATTGAAAAGCTCTATGGTTGGTTTTAATTTGAGGTTTTCAAGAATACGTGTCACTTTTTTACCAAACTGTGGATATCTCTTTTAGGAACAGAACACTTCAGTTGAATTAAACAAACTGAATTAAATTTGTCAAGCTGCACCACAAGTTACATATCTTAAATTCAGCTGAATGAATGGAGTTATCCATTGTTTTTTTTGTTTTTTTAAATAATCCCGTTACTCTTGGTAAATCTTGTGTGTATTGTCTCTCCAGCCAGAGCCAGCCACAGAGCCTCCATCTGCCCTGGTTCCATTTTTACAGAAATATGCTGATTTTAGCAACAAGAAGCCATCTGTAAGTAGCCTTGGAAACGCACACACACACACACACACACACACACAAACGTTATTTACTACTCTATTCTTTTGACATATTTCTGCTGTGAAAAATGAATTAAAATAAGGGAGAGGGAAATATTTCATGCACTGTTCACTGCAGTTCCAGAACCAGTTGTCCTATCTGTCCATCTATGTGTGTATCTATTTTTTTAGTACAGGATAAGCAACGTGGAGCATTCTTGAAACATTTCCTTTAAATCTGCACCATATTTACTGAACATGATACTAAGCGTCTGCCTCTCTGGTTGTCCAGGTGTTGAAGTTGGACCTGAAGGAGATCAGGGAGCAGCAGGATCTCCTCTTCCGCTTCATGAACTTCCTGAAGCAGGAGGGCGCCGTGCACGTGCTGCAGTTCTGCCTCGCCGTGGGTAAGAACCAAGAACCACCCGCCATACCTTTTATTAAAGAACTGGAGGGATATAAGGCATAAGGACAGTCGTCTTATCATCTGCCATGATTACATTGGAGGGGTGGGAGGGCTGATCCATCAGTCTCCTTCTATTCACTTGTTTTGACATTTGCTCGTAGATTGTTTTAGTAACACAAACATTTCTTGGACGCAGAAATAATCTGATTGGTTGAGTTAAACTTCAATGGGTGGAGCCAAAGAATCACTTTCTCTGGCTTAGTAACATTAGACTGAAGCCCAGTGAAAAAGACAAGGGGGGTTATTGATGAGTTGACGAAGTATTGACAAATGCTCACCATTGCATTCTGTCAGAATTTCACTTATTTGTCCAAAGGGTGTGCTACAGTTAGAGGTCAAAATTTAAAAAAATCAGTAAGAAGTCATATACACCTTAACTTTAAATGACATGAAATTTGGACCATATATCTATCCTTACCCTCCAGGATCGTCAATGTACGCCATATTGGATATTCCACTAGTTTGAGTTTGTTGAAAAACAGTACTCCCCTTTCCCCCCCAAGGCTTTTATTTACTGGCTGGCCCAAAGGGGGACTGCATCATTTGTTGGTTTCGATTTGATTCGATTTACTGTCGCCTTCTTTTAGATGGCAGCACTCTACAGCTACTTGGGGGAGCATTAGCTGTGGCTCTACAATTATTGGAAACTTGTTTAAAGTGCAGGAGTCTTTGCAGTGAAATATGTTAAACCTATAACCACTGATGTAGCGGAGCGTATACGCAGGCATACGGTGTACACCCACCAAGGCATGACCACTGCTTACTGCCGTTTTAAATGCCACTATTGAAAATCCTTTTGGAGTGCAAAGGTGACGTATTTAGCTCTCAAAAATGGAAATGGTGCAACAGCAAACATTTCACACCGTAAAATTAATACACCTCACCGTTTCCATGTCGTGCTGACCATATGAAACCTCTTCATTGTTTCCCCTTTAGAGGAGTTCAACGACAAGATCCTGAGTCCAGAGCTGAGCGACTCGGAGCTGCAGCGTTTACACGGAGAGGTGCTGCACATCTACGAGACCTACTGCCTGGAGGAGAGCATCGACAAGATCAGCTTCGACCCGTTCATCGTGGAGGAGATAAAGAACAGTAAGAGACCAATTATGCTAACACATCCTTATCTCACAGCCAGCGCTGTTCTCGCCAATTACAGGCTTTGAAATAGTGCAGCTGTGGAGTAATAACTTCATACGTCCAATTTCTGTGTTTTTCATTTTTCACTTGACCTCATTAATCAGAATCTCTTTAATCAGTTTGAGGACCAAATATATGATTTGCTCCTGGGCCTGTTCCAGGATCAGATTCAGCAGTCGTTGAAGTTTAAGACTCTTATTTAGAGCTTTATTTCATAATTTATGGATAAAGTATTGTAATTTTTTTTTGTACATCAGATATACCTAACAGTAATTTCTTTACTTGAATTGAAAGTTTTTGTTCCTTAATGCCTGAAGTATTTTTTTTTTTAATTGGTTCAAAGCTTGTGAACCCCTGAAGTCTGAAAGTAATAATAATAAACTGTTTATGGTGCTAAATTTATAGTAATAAACTATTTATAGTATAGTACTATTCATAATGCTTTGTGTACCACTTTCCTGTCTCTCTCTACTGTGAGCTATCGAATAAAGGAAAACATGCCAAAAAGCGCTTAAAAAAACAAACAAACACAAAACAAATAAAATAAAATAGCCATTTTATGCCTTTTTTTTTTTTTGAAGATGTTAAAGCTTTCCCAGCAGCACCAGTAAACACCTGTCTTCCCTCTCAGTTGCCAAGGGTCCGTACACCGGTGTGGTGAAGCTGCAGACGATGCGCTGTCTGTTTGAGGCGTACGAACACGTCCTGTCTCTACTGGAGAGAGTCTTCACCCCCATGTTCTGCCACAGCGATGAGGTAAGACCTGTTTTTAGGCTAGTTTTTCCCCACAGCGCTACCAATACAGCACCCTGGACACTAACTGTGCGTTCACACTTCGACCGGGGAAACTCTGCCGATGTGTGGATGCTCAAAAAAGCTTGTCGGACGAGAAAAGTTGGTCACGACTGAACTTTTAACGGTGATCAGCGGTCAACAGCCAATCAGATTTACGCACTTCATTGTTTCTCTTTCAGTGTGACTTATTTATAAGAACAGTAGTTCTGCCTGGCAAGTGTAAAATAGGGGAGAAGTTGATTACAGCCGAATGTACAGTAAGAGGCAAATTCAGGTCAGTTAGATAGGGTGAGACACTCACTCCTCTATACCTGTATATTGTCAAACTACATCACTCCTCTATACCTGGACACTATCAAACTACATCAATTATCAATCAATTTATTTTCTACAAATCATCTCTGTTCCTTATTGAGCAGTATCCACTTAATAAGGGAGTGAAAGTTTGAACACTGTGAAATTTTAACCTTAACTATGAATCCTCACACCTCAGCTTGAAACTCCTACAGTCCTCCTTCTGTAATGTTTTGTATGGATACTATTAGAAATACATTTCTACCAAAAGTTTGGAGCTTGTGGTCACAATTTACAACTGTGTCTGGTATGGATTATGGCTTATATTTTCACTTTTACAGTGTGTTTTAGAAATAATTTTAGCTGGTTAGCTGTAGCTTGCAAAACCACAAATGCACCATGTGACTGTAGATAATCTGTACTTGTTGTCTATGTGAACATGATTACCAACATAACAGAATTACATTTTAGCTATTTAGCTGATTCTCCACACTGTGACTTAGAATGAGAGAGCAGGGAGGAGTTCAGTGTTTTGCTCATGGACAAATGGCAGTTGATGGATAGATTGGCTGTTCCGGGTATCGAACCTGGGACTTTCAGGTTACACAACAGACTCTGTCTCTACTAGGCCAACCTCCCACCCTGTGATAATGAGGGTTATTCACAGGGTTTACCTCAATGTGTTGAATTTTAGTCGATTTCCTTCACCAGACATTTGTCACATTGTTGTCATTCGGCTTCCCTAAAATGAATTATAAGCATTAATTAGCTGCAAATTTGAGCATTGTAAAGAAAACTAAAATTGAAAATGTCATGGTGGAATTATGTGGAAAGGTGTAAAGAAATTAGGGTACTTTTGAAGGATAATTTAGGACCTTGGCTGACAAAATAAATACCAACTTTATGGAGAGTATCCTTTGTATTTTAGAGATACTGAATAGTGAACTTCAGGTAGTGACAGGTAGAATTTTGGTGTAGAACTTCTCATATGCAGCACTGCAGGATGCCTTAATAATATCCTTCAGTTTCATTCTTCTGTGTTCAGCACTTCAAATCATCCATATTTCATCAGTCATAAGTACATAATTTAACTTCAATGCCTCTGGTCTTGTGTTCAGTACTTTAGACACCTGCTGAGGGGAGTGGAGTCTCCAACCAGGAACTCAAGGATC
Organism: Centroberyx affinis; assembly: GCF_046629955.1. NCBI lineage: Eukaryota > Metazoa > Chordata > Actinopteri > Beryciformes > Berycidae > Centroberyx > Centroberyx affinis. Next base: position 41,393 of record NW_027280341.1, on the reverse strand, counting down.
AACAGGTTTGTGACATATTTTAGTTTTTGAGTATGACTTCAGTTTATTTTTCACACAGTAATGATAGAATACATAACAAGAGAGAAAAGATGATATAAAGATGCCGCAAGGGGCTTATGAAAACAGCTGAAAATAAATCAAGATGATTAAAAAAACAACTGAATTGTATGAACATCACTAAGAAAGTGCAACAAAAATGGAGTCAAAGAGTTTATTCTTAATGGATATCAGTCCAAATGACATCCACATTACATTACTACAGTCAACAGCAAGTGTTTGAATGATGAAGTAAACCTGCTCTTCTTACCTGTTGTCACTGCTTCAACACTGATTTATACAGTATATGTCAGGTGTATATGGCCAAAATGTACCACAATAATAGTTTTATTTTTGTTCATATAACACAATATTTGATGTAATTTGGTCTTATACGTACCAACCCGTGGACTGACTTAGGTTTATCATTCATTCAGACTGATTATTTTTCATAATGTGGTTAAAAATAAGTGAATAATATCTGTTGAAAAAGAAATACACAATATACTGAAAAAATACTGATTGATTACTGTACAATAAAAAGCCTTTGTGTACACTGTTAGCTGTAAGTACTAGCCAGAATATGCCTCCCACAACTGCAAGTTTCTCTCCTATCCCTTTAAAGGTCAGTTTTACAACCAGCTGTCATGTTTAGTTACCCAGCAGCCTAAAACTCCTTGTGCGTATTATTCCAGAAATAGCCTCAATTTGGAAGAAATGAGGTAAGTAGGTTTTTGCTGGCATGTCACCTGGCTGCCCAGAGTCTGCTGCATGCAAGATCCGCAACCATATGTGCATGTAGGTGCATCACTGCAAGCTATGCAGCAAATCAAATGTTGCTTGAGTAAGTAAAATATGTTTACCAATAAATTTTTAACAGTAACCAAATGATTCTTTTTAAGCTTTTGAGGTGCAGCGGCACCGTTGGGCTTGTGTCTTTGTATACATTTTATGCTAATGCTTGCATTTGATTTTAACCTCATATTTTAGATTATGGATAAATTCACTAAAGTAATCTATGAACTTAATGGACCTCGACTGAAGACCAGCAGGACTTGCGATAACATTGACCCCCCCACCGCCTACACACACACACACACACACTACTACTGTCCCCTTGACACAAACAATAAACTCACATTTTCACTACAGAGACAAGCAAGCTAGCTAATTAGAGCAGAGATCCAACAAAAACATCCGGTGAAGCGGCAATATATCACCTTGCAGAATACTGGAATAATAATACTGCTTTGCCTTTTGCTTTTATGGCTTGAAAACAAGACTTTTCGGCCTCTGTAGCTGAAATGTCCTCTGACCCAGTCGCTCATAGCATATCATAGAGGCTGGTTTCCCGACGCTGTGTGTACTGATGTAGCTGTCATAGAAGTTCCTCTTTTTGCTGCATGCCTGCTGCACTGCTGCTGCATTGTGCGAAGAGGATTTGGTTAGGAAAATTCCGAACATTTTCTAGACTATTTCAGCTGTCAGGTGACGCAAAGAATGATCTGGCAAGTAAAAGTGAGTGGGAGAATAGGCTGCATTTACATAACGCTGTAGGCCTTTAGGTGATGCTGTTATGATCCTGAAAGAGAAGTGCTAGGAAAAGAAGTAAAGCTGATGGGAGAGATAGAAGGGATTTTTTGAGAACAGCTGGAGCGAATAGAGAGAGGATGTGATTTAGTGGACAGTGCAGTATTAATGTAGGATAGATGCATAATGGGGGGGGGGGGGGGGGGGGATTTTTACAACTATATGTACCAGCGTATTTCTTTGTTCACCGTAGAAACACGTCAAAACGAGGGGAGTCGTTCGGGATCAGCAGAATTGGGAGCAAAATCAAGGGAGTGTTCAAGAGCACGACCATGGAGGGAGCCATACTGCCGCCCAGCGCCATGAACGACGTCGACGAGGATTTGGTGAGTGTTTCTTGTAACCATTAAAAAAAAAAAACTGAATCACCACCTGTTGTCCATACAGTCATTCTCATGCGGGGTTTACGCAGGTGGAGGAGGCGATGGTGGTGGTGGAGGACGACTCCCCCGCCGAGCCGGCCAGCACCCCCGGCACCCTGAGGAACCTGTCCGCCTGGGGCATCACCATCCCCTACATCGACTTCTACGACGACGAGGTCAAGAGGGAGCGGGTCCCCGTCTTCTGCATCGACGTGGAACGCAACGACAGGAAGGAAGGTGAGTGAGCAGGGAGGGAAAACACAAGGCTGCATCCCTGGACACATCTGGTGTGTTAGTAATGTGAGCGTAGATTTACATTGATGTTGTGCTGCATTCATTTCATATGGGAAAGACAGTAAATATGAGCTTGCTATCATGTGAGCTTTCAGGTGGAAAATACAAATAGAAAATACTGTTCACTCAGCTTTTCAGGTGGTAAATACTACTAGAAAATACTGTTCACATCAGCTTTCAGGTAGTAAATACGAGTAGAAAATACTTTTCGTATCAGCTTTCAGGTGGTAAATACTACTAGAAAATACTGTTCATATGAGCTTTCAGGTGGAAAATACGACTAGAAAATACTGTTCACATGAGCTTTCAGGTGGTAAATACTACTAGAAAATACTTTTCATATCAGCTTTCAGGTGGTAAATACTACTAGAAAATGCTTTTCATATCAGCTTTCAGGTGGTAAATACGAGTAGAAAATACTTTTCAAATCAGCTTTCAGGTGGTAAATACTACTAGAAAATACTGTTCACTCAGCTTTCAGGTGGTAAATACTACTAGAAAATACTTTTCATAGCAGCTTTCAGGTGGTAAATACTACTAGAAAATACTTTTCATATCAGCTTTCAGGTGGTAAATACTACTAGAAAATACTTTTCATATCAGCTTTCAGGTGGTAAATACTACTAGAAAATACTTTTCATATCAGCTTTCAGGTGGTAAATACTACTAGAAAATACTTTTCACATCAGCTTTCAGGTGGTAAATACTACTAGAAAATACTTTTCATATCAGCTTTCAGGTGGTAAATACTATTAGAAAATACTTTTCATATCAGCTTTAAGGTGGTAAATACTACTAGAAAATACTTTTCACATCAGCTTTCAGGTGGTAAATACTATTAGAAAATACTTTTCACATCAGCTTTCAGGTGGTAAATACTACTAGAAAATACTTTTCATATCAGCTTTCAGGTGGTAAATACTATTAGAAAATACTTTTCACATCAGCTTTCAGGTGGTAAATACTACTCGGGAACGCAGGGTTTTGTGTTGGAGGGTGATTTCTCTGACTTTATTTCAAACTGAAATGAAGTCAGAGAAATCAATAGAGTGAGTCAATAGAGTGCAAACCCCTGAACAATTCTCCAACTTGCAAAGCTGCAGCTTCCATAACAGTTTATGTTTCTTTATCGTTTGTCATCTGGGTTTGATTTTCCAACAAAATAGCACATGAATGCTATATTTAGCGTCCTGGATGTTGGACATTCCCACCAGCGCTAGAACGCAGCATAAATGCTAATCGTCTAATGGCGGAAAACCCAGGTCTGCATCCTCACCAGAATCTAATCAACTGATCCATGGGCAAAGGATCCACCAAAGTACATCCAAATCCATTCATTATTTTTTAGATATATTGCTAACAAACAGACAAAACAGGCAATTAGAGCAACCCAAGTAAACAGAAAACTTCAATCACAGCGTCTTGACAAGTTCAAGCTAGTTTAACGGCTTCAAATGAGTTGGCGTTTAAATGCATGAACACTTCCAAGTTGTTGCTTTGAACCATCGTAGTCGTACCTATGGTTATTCCCATATGACCTGAATACAGCATCAGATCCAGGGACGCAATAAATAATCCTCTATGTTCAAAACCACAAAGCTCTGACTTATTAACTTTCAAACTGAATAAATTGCTTTTGAAGCTGAGAAGAATGTGAGCATCCTTAATGAAAACATGATATTAATTTCAGCTCCCTATACACCAGAATGGTCATAGATGTTTTGATGAAGGGAAATGTGTTGAACCAGTTTTTATGTCATTCTGAGATCTTGTGTTCATTTTCTTCTCTTCTTGCAGTTGGTCATGAAACTGAAAAGTGGTCGGTCTTCAGAAGATACCTTGAGTTCTACGTACTAGAATCAAAACTCACTGAGTTCCATGGTAATGCGAAGCCTTTTCCTAACTTATTTGAATAAAAAAGCCAACTTTGTTTGGAAAAGTTTGCAAATGTTTAAAAAAATGGAAACCAATCTGTTGCGTCCTTATTTTGTCTTAATGAGCTACTTGTGAATTTTTAATTTCACCTCTTTTTGCAGGCTCATTTGCGGACGCACAGCTTCCATCCAAAAGAATCATTGGACCAAAGAACTATGAATTCCTTACATCAAAAAGGGAAGAATTTGAGGAATATTTAAAGGTATTTGCACTGGATAATAGTAGGTATATGTGTGGTGTCTACAAAATGTGTGAGTTTCTTGTTTTTTTGCACTGCACATCCCAGAGATCACCTGTCAATCAAACAGTGTGGGCGGAGCTCGGATTTTCTGTTGATGCAGTTTGAGTTTCTCTTTTCTTTGTCTGTTCAGCCATGGTGGCTATCGCTGCTCATGCTAACTACCCAGTTCTTCTTCTTCTTTTATTCCAAACAAACCGGAAATGTAAAACACATTCACTTTTCCCAGGAAAGAGCTACCAGACACCAGTGTTACCAGTGTTAAGAACAGACAATATAAAAGCTTTCATGAACTGGATATAGGTTGAATCACTACTGTGTTATAACAATTTATAACAATTTGCGATAACAAACAGATACAAAAAAAATACAAAAATTCAACAATTTCATGGATGATGGGAGAAAGCATGTCTGAGTTCTATATTCAGAATATTTGTGGTAGCTACCGAATGTACGGACCATCTGCATGTGTTTGTACTTGTGTGATAATTTAAGCTTTAAAGTCGCTCTGGATAAGAACATCAGCAAAATATCTGAAATGTAAATGTACTAACGTGTGTGTGTGTGTGTGTGTGTCCCTGTCCAGAGGCTCCTGCAGCATCCAGAGCTCAGTAACAGCCAGCTGCTCGCTGACTTCCTGTCTCCTCACAGTGTGGAGTCTCAGTTCCTGGACAAGATGCTGCCTGATGTCAATCTAGGTGCGTACCGATTGCTTGTACACTCTATACATTTGTCCTAATCATTATTTCATGATGACATGTATGTCTGTCTGTGTACGCTGTGTGAAATATGGCAATCGGAGTGCTCAAAAATTCCCCCCAAAACTTCTAAATTGAGTATGGCTGTATACAAAGCACATACTTAAATCATAAATATTCATCTTATCAAAGTCAGTGGATTGTAAGTATTTACAAGGTTGGCCAGAGTCAAACATGAATGTCAGTGCACTCCACACTAGGTGGCAGTGTGCATTTTCAGTTTGTGATTTCTCCATAGGAAAAAAAAAACTGCTCAGTTCATGAATGAACTTGCTCTGTCTATCATCTAATCCTTGCTTGCTGAATGAGAGTCTGCTCCCTCTGTCTTCTCACATCCCAAGAAGTAATATCACCAGTTTTGCTCTCGTAATCTCTTGTCAGACAGACTGTGATTTGTGAGGCCTGTTATTAGATAAGTTTTACTGCTTGGATGATTTGTAAACCAACCCCTTTTTCTTTTCCAGGAAAGATTTTCAAGTCTGTACCAGGGAAACTGATAAAAGAGGTGAGGCCCTCCTGGACTGAAATGTTGCTATAATACAAATGCTGCTAAAAGAATCCAGGAAATCTCATATACCTGGTGTTTCAAAAGTAGGCATTCATGTTTTATATACATTATTAATACTCACTGTATTATTAAATATTTTTCCTGTTTCCAGATACACCTATGTGGACTATTGACTATTGAATAATTGTTGAATTCAGTTATTTTGTTAAAATGACTAAATAAGTTAAAAATAACTACAATTATGCAGCTTTGTTTTTCATTATTATTGTTAGAAATTGTATAACTGCTTTTGAAACACACTGTATATTTAGTATCTCCTGGGTATGACAGGAGCAAGTGGTGTTGCAGTGGAAATGTAAATTTAGATGTTGGGCCTTACTTTTATGAATCAAGGCACAAGCACACAGGCACTGGTGCATATTTTTGGTAATTTCGTGACCAGTGGTTTTGGCTACACTGCAGCTGTGGTTGGATTAGGAGGAATAAACTATCAGTAGATGTGTTAGGGGCTGCCGTTGGTCATTGCCAATCAGATCGGCTCCTCTCCTTCCTTTTAAAAGCGGCTCCTCTCCTTCCTTTTAAAAAGAGTGTGTTCCCCGCCGCTCCCTGACAGTATCATAATAGATGAGGAGGAGGAGGATAAAAAAACTTCTCCCTAGAGGAAACTGATGTCCTTGTTCGGGAGCTACAGAGTCCCAAGCTGTAAATAAATGGCACCCCAAATCTACCAAAATGTCAGAACAAAAGCTCCATGCAAGAAATAGCTAGCGGCATACAGTTTTTCTCTATTGCACCTGTGCTACATGTTTTGGTGTGCAGATTCCCCGCTTTTTTGCAGTTACCCCAAATATACCACCAAGGAGATAATGTCCCTTTTAAAAGTTAAATTCCCGTTTTTGGAGATATTGAAATCCTCGCACTGTGCATAATGAGTCGCATCCACAGTTTTGTGTTGGAAGGCAATGATTCACACAGTCACCGCATGTGCAGATACAACTGACTTTGTAGGACAATAAAACATTGTACAAAGTCTGAAGTATCCTTGCGCAAGACACTGAATCCCTACCAGCTGCAGGGTCGCTGTTCTGTAGCTGAACCTGACCTTTGACCTTCCACCATGAGGATAAAGAGAGTATCACATTATTGGGGTTGGGACGCATCAGTTTGCTTTCTTTCTTTCTTTCTTTCTTTCTTCTGTCTTTCTCTCTCCCTTTCCCCCTTTATCTCTCTCTCTTTATTTCTCTCTTTACCTCTTTCTCTCTCTCTCTCTTTCTTTCTCTCAGCACTGCACATGTTTCTTGGATTTCCTCTCTCCCAGGTTCCCACATGACACCCCCATATCCCCATTATCACCCCTCCTCTTACATCCAGTGTTTTTCTACGTCAGCACTCACCCTAGTTGAACAGGATGAGGATATTATACAATACACAATGTACAACTGGCTGTGCTGACCTCTGACCTCTGACCTCTGACCTCTGCCTTCCAGAAAGGACAGAACCTGGAGCCGTTCATCCAGTCCTTCTTCAATTCCTGCGAGTCGCCCAAACCCAAACCCAGCCGCCCGGAGCTGACCATCCTCAGCCCGACTGCCGAGAACAACAAGAAGGTACCAGACAATTCACTAGACACTCACTTTTCACTAGATTAGCTTGGTGCGTAGGAGAGAATAGGAGCTTCAAATGATGGTTGGTTACCTGCCAGAGTGTCTTATATTGCCACTCAAACACACACACAGATATAGCATGTTGAATGTATAAAATAAGAGTGATATGCAGCATCTGAAATTAACATCCACTAAGCGGCAAATGCCAGTCAGATATTTCTCTGGCGGGTAAATCATCACAACAATTTTTGAGACATTAATATTTTGAATGCCTCGGTTATATTCAGTCTTTTGTCTTTGCCTGTTCCAAACTTTGTCCCTGCTGGCCACCGTACACAGTCTCTGACCATGAGCCAATCAAACCTAATCAGATCAAATCAAAGCAAAACAAAACAAAACAATGGCTCTGTATCAAACAGGCTCCACAGAATGGAACCAAGAAGAAAAACAGAGTGCTACAAAAATGGTGGAAAGCATCAAAAAACCTTCAAAAGAAGGTGCTCTTTGCTTTTTAGTATGTAACTGAATGAAAACAAAAGTCCAAGGCACTCTTCTAACAAAAACTTTAAAAAGCATTATGTTTTTGAACATGAATTGTTTGAAGCGCCCTGATGAAGGCCAATGCCAAAACATGCTAGAGTGTTGTAAATGTTTGTAAAAGTGTCTAGCTGAGCCATAAAATAAAGGCTTTTTAAAGTTTTCAAAGAAGAGAGCCTTGGACTTTTGTTTCATTCAGGCTCCATAGCATGTGTGAGGCCACCAAAAAGAAAAAAACGAAGTGGAAAAAAAGATCCATTGTGTCAGTGAATGAGTGAAGTTTTATATCAAAACTCCAAATCTGCTGTCAGTGTCAGTATATTCCATATCTTGTCAGTATTTTTCAGCACCAGTGTCACCAAGACAGATTCCTGTATATTTGATTTCACACTGTGTTTGAAGAGTTGTTTTTTTCTGTCTGGATCTGTACCGTCACCCTATAGAATTCCACTCAATCCCATCTTATCAGGTTTGAGGGAAAAGGATGTTTTGACTTCCTCTGTCCTCCTCGTGTCAGGAGGATATGTCATGTACTGTATGTTAGTACAATAAATCCTCATGTTTTTATGCCTCCGCACCGGCGACAGCTGTGGCCGGAGGCATTATGTTTTCGGGTTGTCCGTACGTCCGTCCCATTCTCGTGAACGTGATATCTCAGGAACGCCTTGAGGGAATTTCCTCAAATTTGGCACAAACGTCCACTTGGACTCAAGCATGAAGTGATTAGAATTTGGTGGTCAAAGGTCAAGGTCAAGGTCACTGTGATCTCACGTCCGTCCCATTCTCATGAACGCGATATCTCAGGAACGCCTGGAAGGAATTTCATTACATCTGGCACAAACGTCCACTTGGACTCAAGGATGAACTGATTAGAATTTGGTGGTCAAAGGTCAAGGTCACTGTGACCTCACAAAAGACTTTTTTCATTACATCTGGCACAAACGTCCACTTGGACTCAAGGATGAACTGATTAGAATTTGGTGGTCAAAGGTCAAGGTCACTGTGACCTCACAAAATACTTTTTTGGCCAACTCAAGAATTCATACGCTAATTATGACAAAATTTCACACAAATGTCTAATAGGATAAAATGATGACGTGATGACATTTTATATCCAAAAGTTCAAAGGTCAACTTCACTGTGACATCATAATGTTTTGCTTACCACTGTAGCTGAGAAAACGATCTTGGGTCATTTTACGAAAATGGTGGAAGTGCTGTCACTTACTTTTGCAGACACCAAAATCCTTTAAGTTGACCTAATAATCACATGAATTATATATGTTCCACAAATAAAGACTGTCCTTGCAATGATAAAACAAAGTTTATTGGCGGAGACATACAACTGCTACTTCTAGTTCTCCATGGACAGGAAACTACCATTGTTGTCAACACACCACAGTGGCTTGTAAATCCCACATTCAACAACCACTTTCACTATGATGCCAACTATTTTTTATAATAGAATTAGTCTTGTAATTATGGTTGGTTAGCTGCCAAAGTTTGTAGAGTAGACAAACTTGCCAGCTACAGTTTTCCAGCATTTGGCTTGTGGCTGATATTGTTGGAACACTGTCAAGTAAAATCGTGTTTCACAATTCTCTACTGTGGGGAAAAGTTACCAAATATATTCAGGCTTTAGGGGTAACCCTGCGATATCAGTCCCAACACTGTTTTGATGAGTTTGGGGATGATCACCTTGTGACCTTGCCTTTTCGACTCCATAAACTCGCTGGGAAAGTGAATGAGTAATGCTCTCCTCTCCCTGATTAATTAGCGTCAAAGTACCCTTGATACCCAACTCCTTCAACAGTTATTGTTGAAGTGCCCTTGAGCAAGGCACTCAAGCCCCAACTGCTGCTCAGTGGCAAACAAAAGACTATGGTTGCACCAGGGTGTGAATTTATATAACTGTATGAACGTGAACAAATCGGTGCTGGAAAAGCGCACATAGATATAAAAACTGCTGCCCTAAATTCATCAGTCTATATTTAATAAACCCAATTGATTCTGCCATCTAAAGCATGACTGTTTTGTGAGCGAATAGCTTAAATGTTCAGTGCAATAAGAATTGTATTTCTTAATTTCATGGTATAATTTAACCAAGGACCTGTTAGTGTAAAGTAACCCAAATTAATAGAACTGTGAGCGCTGTGAAAATTTGACTAACACCCTTTGAAAAACCCTTCCCCGGGTTGTCAACACAATCAAACAAATTCTGATCTACTTCTTCGTGTAAATCACCTACACCCAGGTTTTAATGAATGCTCTGATTGGTCGACAGTATGCATAGTTAATCGGATGACCCGCAGTCTGTCAGAGAGTACATCCAACATTCCACATTTGTTCCCCAAAGATAGAAATATTGTCTAACTTCAGTGGAAGGTTCGGCTCTCACTCAGTCCTACAGGCTTTGCACCATCTAAACATCAAAAACAGGGAAACAATGATGCTCATTGTGTTAGAAATCAACATCAAACAAATCATTGCACTGGATCTTTAAGATAATTCATACCTTTAATAGTGACTTATAACCTTTTCATGTCAGCAATCATTTTATGGATGTTTTGGATTGAAACTATTCAGTTGCACAATTCAAATTGAATTCCAAGATTCCTGTATTCTGTGATATTTAATTTTTCTGAGAGCATAACTATAAATCTCTCTTTAATCTGCAGCTCTTCAATAACCTGTTCAAGAACAACGCTAACCTGTCGGAGAGCTCAGAGAGGAGACACAACGAGAACTACTTCATGGAAATGATGAGTCTTAACGGCATGTACGACTACATGACGTATGTCGGTAAGTAGCGGTGACAATGCCAAGAGATCCTCTAGGAAGGGATTATTATTAAACTATACTGCAATATGATGCAGTATGGTGGTGTTAGAACTCTTCAGCCTAACTAGATTTCTTGTAAGGGACTTGTCGCTTTTTGCCCTGTCCTTTTTGTCCAGTATCCCAAAATAGTCCAATAGGGATCCAGTTTTGCACTTGAAATTCATATATTGTTAGGTCAGTGGTTCGCGGGGTCCGGGGACCACCAGGGGTCCTTCAGGGTGTTCCAGGGGGTCCCCAGTAAATTGATGAATTGTTAAACTTCAGCATTATGTCATTTACAAGAAGTTAACACAGTTAGAGAATGTAGAGGAATGACTGTTTTGATCATAGTTTCTCTGTTATCTCTCTACCTACAATATAGATAGTTAAGGAATTCTGGACAAAATCATATCTAACAATACAAATAGTCTCAGATTTGGGTTTGAGAGACAGAATCTCATCAAATGGGGGTCCGTGGCCCTAATGTGGACTAAATTAGGGGTCCTTGATATGAAAAAGGTTGAGAATCACTGTGTTAGGTGTTTTTATTGTGAGCACACTATGGTGAATTCCTAGCTGCTTGTAACATGTTCATGGGCGACTGTTGATTCAGATACAGACACAAGCTTCGTTTTTCAAGAGCGCTAGCTATTTGTCCAGAGTTCAAGCAGCCTCGGTCTCACTGGTGTTTTGACCGACAGGCCGAGTGGTTTTCCACATGCCGGACTGGCTGCATCACATCATGGCCGCCGGGAGAATCCTCTTCAAGAACACGTTTGAAGCCTACATGGACCAGTACATGCAGTCCAAACTGGACCAGATCCTTCAGGAGCACCGCATGGTCTCCCTCATCACCCAGCTCAGAGGTAGGAAGGGTGTGTGTGGGTGGGTTTGTGTGTGTGTGTGTGTGTGTGTGTGTGTGTGTGCTCCCTCTTGTACTTGGATTTGAAGATTTCCAAAGCTTCCTTGATTGCAAGTAAAGGAAGTTGGTTCCAAAGATAGGGATCTCGGTAGGAAAACATGTTTGTCTTCGCCTTCTTCTGCTCCACCTCCCTGTTTCCTTCCCCTGACTCCACCAAGGCTTTGTCTGCTTCTCCCAGTCATCACAAGACATTCAGGCTCATAATTTACCCTTTGCTGCTGTGAAAGCCAGGACATTTCGCTTTTTTGTCAGGGTTATTGTAGTTGGGTTATAGCCAGGGTGGGACATTAACATCACCAGCCACCTGCTAAATGCTGGTTAATTTCGGCTGTGATTAGTCAACTCTGTCAGCTACTTTGGCAGGTAACCGTGCATCATTTGGATGTCCTAATCTATTCTAAAAACCAAGTTGGCTGGTAAAATAGTGAAAGTGGCTGGTGGATTCTGAGATGTACCAGCCAAAAAAAAGTTTCCTGTCCTGGTTATGGTATTCATGTGTGACAGCTCACAAACAGTATACTTGAGTACCTCTAATAACATTTAAATATTAATATTAATGTAAATTAGGGCTGAACAATTAATACAAATTTTTATCGAAATCGCAATATGGCCTACTGCAATTTTCAAATTGCAGGAGGCGCAATATTTGTTAAAGGTGAAATGTGTCAAAATACCATTTTAAATGAAATATTGTGGTGCTGTAGAGATGTCCTGGCCTACACATCATATTCTACAGACTTAAGAAAACATCTTTGTTTGGTACAGATCCCCGCAAAAATCACACCATAATCATTTTAATATGATACATAATATATTTTCAATGAAAATGAGAATAATGATGTAAAAATTATCATTCCCTCTAATATCGTAAATCATATCGCAATTGCAATATCAGTCAAAATAATCGCAATTAGATATTTTTTCAAAATCGTTCAGCCCGACTGTCTGCTCCTCCTTTCCATGGGTGAAAGACGGGGAGAGAGAGAGAGAGAAGGAAAGAGGCAGCAGCGGTAACTAGGAGGAATAAAATAAAAGTTATGAAGAGACTGACATATGATGGTTTTTCTCTCTACCTGCGTTCTTTATATTGTCGTTTCCGCCTGCAGATGCTGTGTTCTGTGAGACCTGCGAGGAGCGAACGACAGAGGACAAACAAATCAGAGCCAAGCAGACGTTTGAGGAGATGATGAAGTATTTACCAGGTCAGTTTCAACACCGACCATCTCATCATCCATGACCTTGTTTATGTCGTAGTAGTAGTACTTTATTAATGCCACTGTGAGAAATTTCTTTATCACAGAAACATCGCAAGCAGTGCTCGTACCAAGCATAAATGCGGAATACAAAAAAACACATAGGGCACATGCATATTCACAACCGTCCATGTTGATACGAAGCGGACGGATCAAGCAAAAATTCATTACGATCATTCCACAGTTTCTCGGAACAAATGAGCATTTGAACCTCTCTGTAGACTTGACTTTTATTTCCCCAGAAACCCTAAATCCTTTTATTATTATTGCTAGCGCAGTGCCCGTTTGCACCGCTGCTGCACAGAGCGCTGTTCGCTTGTTTATTCAAAGTTTATTAATATTGAACGTGTCGCGTATCCAAATTGCACCAAATCCGACACTGCACTTCCTTGGGTCCCCAGCAATATACCCGCCACGTGTGAAGTCGATCGGACGAACGGTTCTCGAGATATGCGACAGACACACACACACACAGACAGAGATTCCTTTCTTTATAGTATGATTATTATTATTATTATTATTATTATTATCAGTCTTATTAAATCAGACTAGCTCACTGAGAACACACTCTGATATAACCAGGCTAGTCGGCTAAGAACTCCAGGACAAGATACTTTTTTTTATGGATCCCAAAACTCATCAGACGCTTTCACTGTTAGCCATTTTGTGTTTTTCTGAATAAAAGAGAAACTCCAGATGAGGGTTGGTAACTTATCAAATTAGCTGACAGTACAAACTGATTTACCAACCACAGATAAACTTCCTCTAGCATTTATGCAAGATGTGTGCTCCTGTTTCTCATCTAAATTGTGTTTTTTGTTTATTTATTTTTTGTACATATTTTTTTACTAATTTTGTATTTTCTACTGTATGCTTTATTTTGTCGCCTCTGCTGCCATTTCATGGCCAGGTCTCCCCTGTTTAATTGAAATAACTAAAGGGAGCTACAGTGTGCGGACCTTCCTCTTTCTTTCATGCTGTCTTCTATTGGTCCAGCACCTCCTTGAAGGTTTTTGGATGTGTGCGACTACTTCACAGTATTTATCAGATCTCCCTTGGACAAGATTGGGAGATTATTCCTCTTTTCACTTCCCCCAGCTTAGATTCCCCCAGCTGGTCTGCGGATTCAAACCTGCGTCTTTGTGGTCCCCATTTCACCACTTGTCCTTTCAGAAATACACTTCCAGTTTCTAGTATCTTGTGTGCATGATAAACATTTTCTTTCCAAGCAAGTGAAAAACAATCCTTTATACAGAACTAAAAGATAAGTTTCTGTACAGCATGTGAGTGAACAAAGTCCCTGTAATCACAGTAAAGAATGTCCTGAAGGATACTATGGCTTTTATACAACTGCTACCAATATATGTGTACTGACGAAAACGTTTCCTCCAAAGTAGTGCACGTAAATAAGAATATAAACCAGGAGAAAACAAGAAAGATCGCTACAAGAGTTGGAATAACAACCAGTTTAGTTCAGTTAGTTGCTTGCTTGGCTAAACTCCCTGTTATATAAAGTATGAATAAAAATATTTGTCTGAATATCAGTATGAAGACAGATTATTGGAAAAAGAGCTTGCAGGCTCAGCAACTCCTCTAGAAAATGAAAAGGTTAAAGCTGCAATACGCAACTTTCCTCTGTTAGTCCCGCCCTCCTCCTCCCCTTCAGTTGGTCAAGTCCCTGCCCCAGACACCTGTCAGTCACCTTGATGATGTCATGTCTCCTGAGGCTGAGGTCACCGGCAGCGCAAAGCCTCCACCGCCGATGCTCACCGTGTTTCTGAATTTAGTTTAGCTTCGCTGTCGTTTCTTTTCTTCCTGCTTTCCTCCATTGTTGTTGTTGTTGTTGTTGCTGGGACCGCAGGCCACACCCACAAGACACACCCACAGGAAATGGTTTACACCCCAAAACGTCCCAACATCACCGAATAGCCATTTTCAGGCAAACTGGGAGATTTAGGCACGAACACACACTGATAAAGTAGAATATATCCTATTTATTGTTATTTTAATTTCCAAAAAGTTGCATATTGCAGCTTTAAACGCAGCATATGGTATCCAAGTCAATCGGATCAATTCTTGATTATTTAGGTCGTTTCCTCACTGCTCCTTGTCTCTGTGACTCTGTTTTAACTGACTGTTTTATTGTTTTTATGATGTATTTAACGGTTTTATTTTGTTTCATTTTATTGTCTTTCATAATGTTTTATTGCTCTGTTACTACTCCTTATTTGCTGCTGTCTTGGCTGGGTCTGCCTCGCAATACACTGGGATGTTGGTGTGCATCCAAACACACCTAATCAGTCACTGAGTTGTAATAATATCCTGTAAGCCGCTCCTTCCTCATTGTCCTCAGCTAAGTGCCGGCTGTACCCAAACACACCCTGCCAAGGATTCAGACAGATGCTACGAGAGATGAATTGGCTCATAGAGGAAATATATTGTGCTGACATGTTCACCAAACTGAAGAGGTTGCTAAGTGTGTGTGTGTGTGTGTGTGTGTGTGTCATTTCAGACTTTGTGGGGAAGTGCATTGGTGAAGAGGCTAAATATGAGGGCATCCGGCTTCTCTTCGATGGTTTCCAGCAGCCTCTTCTCAACAAGCAGGTAAACCCCAAACCAGAGGACTGTATCTAATAGGCTTGGGCCGATATTTGATAATATTGCGATATTTCATAAAAATCACAATCTTTTCCGCGGTATTGAATATTGAATAGCCTTGAACTTTGATGTAATTTAGAAGCAAAAAAAAAAACAAAAAAAACAAACAAACCTCAGAGGGACCAAAAAAAGATCCCCCATGCTGTAAAGTAAAGTGAAATATACCTGTGTGTATGTATATAGAGCACATTTCATGCTCAAGCAGCTCAGTGTGCTTCACAGTAATGTAATAAAAAATAATAGTAATAAGAGCAAGTAATAAAATAGCATTAGAAGGAATAAAAACACACAAGATAAACCAGAAGGGCCCTTGGAGAGCGCAGAACTCCGCCATGGTTTGTGCTATTATTGCTTGTTCGTGAGTCGGATCCGGATCCGCTCCAAAATGTAATGGGTTCTTCCTTGGCCCATGCTACACCCTTCCACCAAGTTTCATGAAAATCGGGCCAGTAGTTTTGTAAACAACACAGCAATAAGAGCAATAAAATATGAATAAAAACAATGATAAATGCTGTTTTAGAGGCTTTTCCATCCTGCCAAGAATACAATTTTGGAGAGAAACACTGAATACTTTTTTGTGGAATTTATCAATTTCATTAAAAAAAATATTGAATACCAGCACAAAATATCAGCTTTTGGCATCTTCAATCAAAAAAGCAGGTTGTCGGCCTTCATCTGTCAAACTGTAGTGGATATAAACTCCTCAAACACATGGACTGTATGGGGCAGAGGGGAATCGAACCCACGGCCTTTTGGCTTCACGCCGGCCTCTCTGACCGTTAGCGGTGAGTTGAACTTGGTGCTGTGATGTCACGTGTCTCCTCAGGTGACCTACGTCCTGCTGGACATCGCCATGCAGGAGCTGTTTCCTGAACTCGGCAAGGTAAACAACTGACAGAGGGGGGGAATGTATAGGAATAACACAGGAAAGACGTGGCTTGGTGTGTGTTATGTTCGGTGACATATGGGAGTGTGTGTGTTTAGTCTGCTGCAGATGTGTATATATATATGTGTGTGTGTGTGTGTGTGTGTTCATGCTTATTCTGGTGTAGGATTTTGTTCATGCGCTGGAATCATACTCGCTCATTTACAGATTTTACACACACATGGATAAAATCGATTTTTAAGTTTATTACTAAAACCATCTATACTATAACTACAAAAAGTTCTGAATGGACGTGTTTGTGCATGTGCGTTTATGTAAATCAAGTTGAATTTTATTTATATATCACAATTCATATAACAACGTAATCCAGAGTGCTTTACAAAACAAGGTTAAAACCAGTTCAGGCTCATGAAAAAGAAAGCTGAGAAGAACAGGAGACGTAATATTTAAATAGTGTATAAATATGGTTAAAAACGAGTTATTCAGCTTATGCATGTGAGCTTATGTGTGTGTGTATATGATGTGCATATTTAGATTGGGAGGTGTGTGTGTGTTGGTGAGTGTGTGTGTGTATATTGGGGGAGGGAGTGAGTGTTGCATGATAGTTTCTAGACATCAGTACTCAGCACTAAAATAGATTTTAATTGAGTTTTATCCCTGACAGCGTCCTGATGACTAGAACAGGCTTAGTGGGGAATTGTTCCTCTGCTCACATGTCGATTCATTACAGATAAACCAGAACACACTCTGTACCGTCCCATGATGCATCAGTGGCGACAACGTGCACAGTAGATCATTGAATAAGAGGAGATTGTGGGAGTTGTTGTAAAATGTATAATAGAGCAGTTTTGTCTCCTATAAGTAATTAGGTACTGAACAGATGAGATTTGTAGAAAAGGGTTTTCTCAAGTGCTCAAGTCCCAAGTCAGTCTTAAGTCTTGAGGCACAAGTCTCAAGTCAAGTCCCAAGTCTAAATGTAGATTACCAAGTCAAGTCCAAGTCAAGTCCATGTCATTAATGTCAAGTCTCAAGTCTAAATGTAGAACAGCAAGTGAAGTCAGAACAAATCAAGAGTCCAGTATCAATTTAATATCTTAAAGAAAACTAAGTATCTAGGACTTTTCAGTGCAATATGGATTTAATAGGATAAAAAAGTAAAGTCTCAAGCAATTAAGAACTGTGACTAGAGTCCAAGTCATGTGACTCGAGTCCCCACCTCTGAGTTTGATAGAGAAATAGTGAATCATCTCACCGTGACTGACCTGAATTTGTCTCTTTTGGACCACAACACAGTGCAAAATAAAATAAAATAAATGAAACTAAATAGAGCGGAAAACTCCCCCATGGAAGCTCCTGTAACTGCTGCTGTAAAGATGAATGACCTAATTCAGTTCAGTTACTCAACCCAAAACCTCAGAACCACTCGACTTTATCCTAAGCATTACTCTGCTTGGATCCTTGTTTAGCAAACACAACTGAAAGAGGTTTGAGTTCACATTGTTTACAGGAAGGGCTGACTGACTGCATCTTTTTCAGTTTCTGTCCAAATATTTAGGCATCTGCAGTAGATGCAATACAGTGGGAAGAAGAATACTTACTATTTTTTTTTATCACACTTTTATTTGTTACAAATTCTGTCTCCACTCAGCTATTCTTTTAAGTTTCATTTGTGTTAAATGTGCATAATCATGTGAACTTACTTGTTGAACATCTTTAACTGTAACTTACATATATATGAATTCATCATCCTGTAAATAAGCTTTGCCTCAGTATTTCAGTGTATTTCTCTCAGCCTTTGATCCTGAGGGTTTGGGATCATGGAGTTTGTACTGTTTGTTTGCTCTCACCGACTCCTGGCCGTGAAGCAAATTGCCCCTCAGTCGAGATTACAAATATTTAACATGAACTGTCACTGCCACACTTTTCCACTGCACAGCACTTTCAGCGTGCCTCCGGTTCGGTGCAGGAACCTACTTCTTGGCTCTGCGGAACACAGCGGCTGGTGAATGCCAAAATTCAGCACTTTACCAGCCAAGTCGTGTCTTAGAAAAGGATAATGCCTCCAAACAGTGGCTGGTTTCCTGCCAAAGTGGCTGGCTGAGTTAGCAGACAGAGAAAATCTACCTGCATATGACCAGGTGCTCATTTCCCACCCAGGTGCTGGTCTAAACGGGCCAAGCCCAAAAAAGTATGCTTCTTTTTTGTACAGTAGTGGAGTCATTGCTGTTAAATTTCCCAGGACCAGAGTGTGACTTGAATTTAAACCTGGCTTTTGAATGCGCAAGGAAGGAACATTTTTACATTTTTACAATTCTAGTACAAAATCCTCAACAGTCAAGAAACCAGTGTGAGGCGGTGGTGCGTTCCCAACAGGAAGCAGCAGCACAAAACACTCAGATGGGACAAAACCAGCAGAGTCTGAGGAAGATTCTGGAAACTGTCGGCTGTGTTTGGGCTCTAAATGCACTTTAAATCAACTGGAGCCCTTTTGTTTTTCTCTCCCTGCATGTGCTTCCCCACTTGAACGTCTTGCACTTGGTCACATTTTAAATTACCAAAATTAAAAATCGTCTGCAGGTGAAAAACAGGAGTGAACAAACAGCACAAATGTAAAGCTATGAGGCCAGATGGTTGATGGGTAATGTGTTTTCTCCACAGCAGGGACCGAAGGAGCCGTGAACCGAGTAAACCAGAGGATGTACACTATATACCAGCTGTCTCTTATCCCGGCTTATGGAAGTGCAATACTTAACAAATTCCACTGTCTCTGGGACTATCTCAGCATTCCAATGTATATTACTGACTAATAAAGATGTATATTTATTGAGTTTACTGCAGTTGTCTGGTGTCTGTTGCGCTTTCTTTCAAAATGAATGATTTAAAGTTGAAGAGTTCAATTCCAGAACATAATACATCTGCTTTGGAATATCCAAAATCCCAAGTTAATCATTGAATATTGCTATCAATCATTTGTGATCACACCAAACTCTCCAATTGTTCACTGATGACATACTCTTAACATTTTAACATGTTGGGGTCAAAACAGTTCAACTAAGTTACAGAGTTACATGGCACTCGGTATTCAAAATTATCTCTGTCTCTATCTGTTTAGTCTGTGTAATCTGTCTCACGTTGAGGAACAATTTTGAGATCACACCTTGCCAAAAAAAAAGTGCCACCTGAAATTCATCAGTCAATATTACAAAAACACAGATGATCGCATCCTCAGAAACGACTACTTTGTCAGCCAAGGACTTCAATTGTCTCGTAACTTTAATGCAAACTCATAATGAGCTTTATTTTCCCCACGTCTGTTAAGCGAAACGGTGGATCTCTCACTTTGAAACGCAACTCTTTGATCACTTCCATTTCTTCTGGGTTTGTCTGGTGGGAAGCAGATGTGGGTTAGGACAGCGTCACACACTTCCTCCTCTCCCACATCCAGAAACCCGTTCATAGACACAGTGCAGAGTGCGTCATACTTTGAATTTCACTTCATATTTAAAAATTGAAAATACAGCTCTGCTTTTCAGAATATAAGTTTGAGCGACGCTGACGTGACATTGGTTATTAAAGTGGATTGTTGGTAAGTTAACTATCTTACGTTCGCTAACAAGTCAGTGAGATTTCTCATTACTTTTGCACCCTGGACTGACAGTCAATACAGAGCAAACTATCCTGAGAGCCACATGAACACAACTCATCTGTTTTATAGAGAGGAACTGGCTCAGTAATGTCAGCTTAGTAGCAGCCTAATGTTAGGACAGCATGGTAGCTTTTAAACACATTTTAACATTCAGGTTATCTTACAAGAATATAACTAGATAATTACTGATAAGTTACTGACCAGTGACAAAATACTGGCCACATTATAAGTTAAAGTTTCCCCCTCTTCTACCATGAGCCACTGTCAGCCCCTCTCTCCTTACAGCCTGGATCCACATTTTTCTTCTCAACGGCTCCCTTGTTTTACTCAGGACCACAAAAAACTGTAATTCACGGTTTTTAAGTTTGTTGACTGTGAAGCCCACCACACAACAGCTTGTAGGCATGCTTAATTTGGGGAATAATGACAATGATGTGCATTCAGTCACACAAGGTGGATGGAAAGCGGTGCAGTGGTTTCCCCCACGATGGGCGTGGCCTATTTTATGCACTGTCTCTATGGGTACTTTACATGCTGCATTCAGGCTATGACAGATTTACCGAAAACACAAGCTGCCGACTGTGAGAAACTTTGGAATTTGTTGAAAGCGTGGATCCTGATACTGATATTTTTAATTGGCTAGCAAGCTATAAGAGAATGGCAGTAAGGAGTTTAAAGAGCGCTTGTCAAGATCCATGTTTCCGTTTGCAGATTATCCACCCACTTGTTTTCAAAAACGCTTCCGTTTTGCATTCTAATCGCACAAAGAATGACGAAATCCAGATTCAAATTTCATCTGTTTCTATCTGGCTGCTGCCTTGAGGTGGAAAAAAAAAAGTAAAAATCGACCCGCGTCCTGCGTATGACCCGCACTGATTTCCATGTATCATAAAGCTGCCAAGTCGGTGCTGTGCTAATCTCTTCGCAGCGCTCCAAATAAAGCCGAGGAGGAGGAGGAGGAGGAGCGCAGGGGGAATACTTTCCATTAAGTGTGGGTGTTTGGGGGCATTTGGCAACACTTCTCTGTGCTGCCGGTGCCAGCTGTGTCGGAGCCCAATGGAGCGACTAATCAGCCGTTCATTAGAAAAAAAAAAGGCAGTGTTGTTTGGGAGATCCATGACACAGAGAAGGCCTTGTTCCCTGGGCTCAGAGAGCTTTACCCAGCGGCTCTGTTAACCCTGCTGAGGATAGAAAACTCTCCCACTCCCACTCAGATGGATGCTAAGGCGGAATTCTGCTCTTCAAGTGTTAACTAAACACTGTTGATATCAGTTTCTATTCCGTCTGACGTGAAGTGAAGGATATGGGGATTCCTTCATACTACAACCAATAATGTGATGCTTAATTGATCCCTGCTGGGAAACTCTCTTTTCTCTTGTCCCTCTCCACAGGGAGGTCAGAGGTCAGGCTCAGCTACAGCACAGCAGCCCTGCAACTGGTAGGATTCAATGTTTTGCTCGAGGGCACTTCAGCAGGGCAGATAATTGCCAACATGGGGATTTGAACTCAGGCCGCCCTGCTGTCTATAGCAATTTTCTTAATGGAATAAATGGAATTCAAGTTTTTGGGAGATTAGCCCATTGGACAACTAAGCCATTAAGGGATGAGAAGATAAGAGACCAAAATCATCCATGTGTCCACAGTAGATTGTTTACTCCAATGCTCCATGCCAACACTTCAGTATACACTATGTTGAGTGATAAGAGACTCCATGCTAACACATTAGCGTAAACTGTGTTGAGTGATAGTCTACCAGCATGATCTCCGGAGTGAGCAAATGAGAACCTGTAACAGCTGTAAAGCTAAATGGTAAATAATCTCAAACGATAATGGCCAAGTCGGGCAGTTTTGAGCAGCAGATTTTACACAAAATATTCAAAAATTAGTACTAGTTTGAACTAGCAGGGACTACTTTCCCTGTTTCTGTAGTAAGTGAATGTGGTGGGCGATGGGAGACTGTACAGATAAAAATCATTGCACAGTGGATGAGTAAATGAGCTATATTGAGTTAATGATATTTCATTTTTAAAACTGAGGAATCTACAGGCCATATAATACCATATAAATACCAAAAAACAAACAAACATAAAAAAACCATATACCATATAAAACAACTTTTTATTACTAAAAGGTAAGTCTAATTAGTTTGGATAATCCTAGTTGCCTACTATCACTCAACATAGTGTATGCTAAAGTGTTAGCATGGAGCACCAAAGCGAATTAACTACCATAGAAAGACATGGATAATTTTGGCATCTTTGTTCTCATCACTTAACAGGCCAGTTGACCAATCTCCCAAAAACTTGGTATAATCAGAGTAAATTTCTGCAAAATTAAAGGAACAACGGGAAGACTGAAGACCACATTCAAGTTTTCTTGTCAGTGTGGTGTAAAAGGAGCCAGAAATGGTGTAGTTAATTCATCAGTTTATCATTAAAAAAGTGACAATGTTCAGTTTTTTCATAAACGGCATTATAATGAATGATGCTTTATGTTATCTATAACATAGGCTACATGAACACTTTTTGAAAAATTATCCTCTTACCAAATAATATTTGTATTTGACCTTTTAGCAAAACGTTTGGTGTCCATCTCTCCATGTAGCAAAAGCTTATCTGGAGACACGATTCATCATCAAAAATTGTTGCATAATTTGTATTTTTCAGTGTGGAATAAATTCCAAAATATGATGTCCACCATTTGAAAATAATGACACCGGCTCCTACAAAATGATTGCTGGCATCAAGGTAAAGAACATTATGGATCACTAGTATATGTTAAGATATTGAAGAGCTTATAAACTAGTTTCGTTTTTACAGATAGATAAAGATCAACATTTTTTTTGTTGTTCTTAAATATTTACAAATGAATTCAAGAAATGTTTTCATTGTCACAGAAAGCACCTTTAACATTATGGATAGAAACCCTTCATCTGCTCTCTGTGAGCTGCAGCGCTGGACCCGCTCAGCATCGTGAGGAACCCCAGTGTTTAAAGTAAGACAAGAGTATTTACATTGAAATTCAGCAGACTCCCATTACCACTCGGCTTGATTTACAGTTGGTCAGAACGACCTGGATAAATATTTATTATTAAGGTTTTTGTGTATCATAAAGATACTCAAACCGGGGTTAAATAGTTCAAGTTTATAATTCAATATCTTTAAAATAAAGTCTGTAATTTTGTCAGTCAACGACATAGGCTACCTTCTATCCTTTAAAAAAAAGTAGCATTATTTGTGTTCATTTTGGAGGAATTGGTCATTTTGTAGGTGTCACACTTTTCAAATGGTGGATTTCTCATTTTGGAGCAGAACTCTTCAAAGACTTCATGGTTTGTTTTTGTCTCTTCAGGTGCCAGATGGGTGGGGTTTGCCACATATACAACTGTGCCAAGTTTAGACAACGTCAGGGAAGTATTTGAAAAGATAATTCAGCATACTTTTCTGCGATTGACAAATTACCCGACACCATCTGAACTGTCCTGATGTGGTAAACTCCACCCATCTGATGCTACAGATAAATTAAACAAACATTAAGATTTCTTCACAACTACTGTGTGGGTCAGGTCTGTTTAACCTGTTCTGAGTAAGCTTCAACAGGAGTGCCTGTGTCTTATCAGTCAACCGCAATTCACTCCCAATTCACACATGTTTTGTACTTGCAACACCATCCAAGCCGAGCTTTAGCGTCTGTAGATATCATTTCCCTTTACTGTCTACCTTATGCTTTGAAACAATGGTAGAATAGAGTCTAAAGTCAAAGCACATTTTCATAAAGGAGGATGTTTTAGCTCTGTATATCCACCGGAGCTGTTTGTTTTTCAAGTTTAACGGCAACGAAAACAAAACGCCTTTCTGTCGTGTTGTGTTCCTGAGTGAATTTGGCCTTAAACGCTCCCACACAGAGTCCAGAGCAGCCCCAGTAAAACCAGCAGGACCGGTGGAGCAGAGCATCCCTGCAGTCCACAGGCTGAGTTGAAGATCTTGACGCGTCCTTCAACAGATGGATAGACCTTCTTCTTCTCTGTGATGTATTTAGCCACAACAGAAATGTCCAAATCCCCTAGAGAGAGGGAAAAAAATACCAAAAGAACTTAAGTGTTTGGTTCCAAAATCAAATCTTTACCATTTGAAAAAAGTGACACATACTCTTACAAAACAGATAGCAAAAAGTTATCTGTTTTTGGTTGACCAAATGCTGGTCACAAACTGGATCCTTCAGATTTTTAAAACATTTAATGATAAAATTCAGATTTCATAATCATAAAATCATAAACATCATATTTTGTGTCGAAAATGTTCCATACAAGCAAAACTACTACAACCTTTATAATTTGTAATTTGTAGAGCTGCAAAATAGAAACTGAATTTTGACCAAAATATTAGATGGAACCTTAAAATGACAAGATCACAATTTGAATTTTAAAGAAAGTTCACTTCCTGAACTGAAGGTAAACTGAACCCAACCTGCTAGACAGGTCTCAAGTTTCTCTGCTGAATCCATGCCTGATATATGAAGCATTTCTTAAACTTCCCATAGAGCAAAACTAACAAAACCAGCAGTCTTAAGACTCACCGCTGTCGTGTTTGAGCTTCTCCGCTTTGATCATGGAGTAACCGTCTCCTCCGTCCGCCAGGTAGGAAGGCAGCACCACCTTGTAAACCTTCTCGTCCTCAACGGGTTCGTAGTGAGGAACCCGGCAGTCCGTACAGAGGGTGCTGAGGCTCTTCAGCCGCTGCCACGGCTCCTTGGACATGTCAAACTCCACATGAAATCCTGTTGGAGGACATGGAAACATCGCAGCTTCAGCCCTGGTGAACAGCGTTTTATTAATGTCAAAGTAATGTCATTAGTTTGCTTAGTATCTCGTAGTAGTGACTTTCAAATAGTCTAAACTCTTGGAGTCACTGTATCGTATCACTTCCCACTCGTCTGGCATTCCCAAGCAGGTTTGGCATTATTTGGAGCCTGGTATCCTGAAATTTCGTGAAATGAGCAAGATGTCTTCAAATTCACATACCTGCTCTGTGCACGAAGAGTCAAGAAAATGTGTTTTCCCACTGCGAGAAGATTATGTGAGGGAGACACGACTAGAAACCTTTAACTCCTGACTGAAGTTTAAGTTTTTAGCAAAGGTTTTTTTAATTTAACCATGACCTAAACCTTACCCTAACCTTAACCAAAGTTGTTTTATTTGCTTAAACGTAACTGTTAGCTAATGTTTTAACATGATGAAAAGGAGAAAATGTGTCCAGTCCATGTTATTGTCACATAATCCTTTCATGGTGAAGGAATGTAATCATCACAAATTCTGTGTCCAAAATTGTTGTTTCAATTTTGTGCTCATGTCACGACATTTTGAGACTGTGTTTATTTTCCGACATTCTTTCACCCAAGTCTGCTCCCTATAAATGTGAGATGTTATATCCTAATGACAATATACAGGTGGAAATAGGTGTGAAATCCTGATACCGGACACTTGTAGGAATTCTCCGGTGTTCTGGCCGTATCTCTTCACCGAGTGTTCGAAAGCCTTCCTGAGCGTGGAGCCCTTCAGCTGCACCAGGTCGAAGGTTCCTCCGAAGGGCAAGACGGCGATCAGGTCCTCCATGGTGATCGAACCTGAACGACAAGTCAACCACAAGGTTTGCCACAAAGTGCTTTACAGAAACCCAAAGGACATACATTTGTGCTGGTTGGAGTTGAGTCAGACAAACATTGCAGAGCTGCTCTAGAGGCAGAAATAATGTCATTGGTTGAGTTAAACCTCAGTGGGCGGAGCCAAAGTTAGCTAATTGGCAAACTTGAATGGCAAAGTCTGGTCAAAATGTTAGTTAAAAAAAATAAAATTGACTTTTTTTTCATCCACTTATGTGGCATCATGATGTTGAAGGTCAGCAGCTAACTAACTAGCTTACCTAGATAGCTATAGGCTAGTATGGCTAGTTTGAACTTGGAAGGCCAGCTAGCTAACTAGCTAACCTAGGTAACTCTTCACAGGGCTTCAGTGTAATTTGGCTGCATCTGCTTCCAGAGCAGCTCTGTCTCTGAGAAATGTTTGTATAACTAAAACTACAACCTGTTAAATGTGTGCCTTTGACTGTGGTGTGAATGTGTATCTGTAACTGGGTGTAGCTGTGTGCGTGTGTGTGTGTGTGTGTGTGTGTGTGGGGTAGGGACTGTCCAACTCGACAGCTATGATAACCAACACGTCAAGTCAAATTGTATTCATAAAATGCTTTAAACAAACAGACTGATCATGAAGTGCTTTAGAGAAAACAAAGAACACGCTGGTCCTGCAGCTCTGTGTGTTGAGCAAGACACCAACACTGTCAAAGTTAGGGGATTGATTCCTGAAACTCTCATGGCACTCATGGTGCTCATGGTTTGAATGAAAGTGTCCAACAAATGGCAGATGTAAATACAGATAAATAATAAGAGATGATAAAACAAGGGATACTAAGAACAAAAGAGGACATGATAAACTGAAAAAAATGTGTGTGTGTGTGTGTGTGTGTGTGTGTACTTATCTTACTCTGTCTGTCTTCACCATAATCTAAAATTGGCCTGTTGTGGTTTGAAGTGTCAAACGGCTGTAATTGCTGCACAGCAACAGGTCATCTCACTATCTATAGATGCATACAGACCATCAATGTACTTGCACAGTCGAGCTAACAGACTGGTGAATCTACTATTCTCAGAAAGCCAAATTTAAGACTTTTTAAGACCTTTTCAGTGATCACTGGAATTAAATTTAAGTCCAATTAAACAACCATTGAATTGAAGAAATGAGAAGCTGGCACAAACAGCCAATTGAACAGCCAGTTGAACATCACTAATCAAAGCTCTAAAACTAATAAATGGGAAGAATGAGGAAAAGGAAATTAATTGCTTCTGAGCCTAATGACCATCTGGGTTCATTAAAGCAGATGTGAAAACAAAACAGCGAACTGGAAGAGCAAGTAATTGAATAAAACATGAGAAAATAAAAACGACACTACCACTGATCCCATTCACAGCTTTTGGTGAAACTACATAATTCATGACATTTGCCTTATTTTCTCTGCCAAAATTAAACTTAATTAAAAGCTAAAACCAGTTATAACATAGCGAAATAATAAGACCTAAAAGCTATATTTAAACATTTAGATAATTTAAGACTTTTTCAGACTCCATGGCACATGATTGGACGCCACTGATCTAAAGGACATGGTTTGGATGGGAATCTACAAGCAGTGGGGTCAAAGTGTGCAACACTAACACACTATGGGCGTTGGTGCCTTGCTGAAGGGAACTTCATCAGTAGTTGTTGAGAAAAAATACTTACTCAATCACTTTCTCAACCTAGATTTTTACTCTTTTTCTTCTGACTAGCCCTGCCTTTCTCTGTGTACCTACTGCTGTGTTATACCTTTACTTCCATAGAAGTAAAATCACCAACGCACCGTTCCTGCTCTGCTCGTCTATAGATGCGCGGATGCCGCCTCCATTCAAGAGGCAGGAGCTGACGTGGTTCCACTGCAGCTCATCGGCAAATTTGATGGTGTTCTGAACCTGAATGGTAGAGAGAGACAGCAGGATCTGGTCAGTTACACACAGTTTTTAATCTTCTACACACCAAACGTGACTTTAACTCACTCTCTGACCCTTTAAACAGTACTTTATCATAGGGCACTGCAATGCTAATGATCCATGAGAAGAGAGTAAAATACGCACCATGGCATCACAGATCAGATTTCCCAGGTTGCATTCGCGGAATCGGCACTCTTCGAACGTCCCGTTGAGGTAGACCAGAGTCGTCCCAACATACTGAGAGGAGTAGTTGGCCAGGCTCTTCTTCCATTCCTCCACTTCGGCAAGGATAGCTGGATCTAGAGAGAATCAGTCAATTTTAGAAAGACTTTAAGTAATAATCCACAACATTTTCATATAAATAAATGTCCGTTTTGACGCTCTCGCCAATTGATATCACACAACACTTTCAAGTAGATTCAACCTATATCCATTACATTTGCTGTTCTACACACCAGGTGTCTGGTAGCTGTTTCCCAGGAGAGTTTTAGTGTCCTTTTGTCTAAATGCAGTTTCAGATGTTTTTCCTACCCTGACAAGAATCAAATTCGGGAAACGGTGAGTACAGGTGCTTCTTTGGAACTGGATTGAAGCTTTCTATCGGCTTCAATCCAGAAATATCGGTTCAAACCCCACAACGGCCAACATGTGTCCATCATCAGCCATGTGTCCTGGCGAAATGTCCATTAGCAAGACACCGAATCCCAACCTGCTGCTTTCAGTGCAACTCACTCGCAATGCCTAAATGTGCCTAAATGGGGATAGAGGTAGTCTAGAAGTTAGAGAGGGCAGGCTTGTGACCAGAAGGTTGGCGGTTTAAAGCTCTGCACCATCTTGAAAAATCTGGGTGGGGAGAGCAAATTACAAATGTTCTTCCGTCCAAAAACAGCTGCCATTGTAGTGCGAAAGACTCAGAAAAACATTTCAGCCCATAAGAGAACGGAAAGGAAACAAATCAAGACAAAGAACAAAGAGGTAAATCAGCCAACAGAAATCAAATCACATCAAAAACAAAAAAAAATAAACAAAATGCACAATATGTGATGGAAAT
Organism: Centroberyx affinis; assembly: GCF_046629955.1. Classification (NCBI taxonomy): domain Eukaryota; kingdom Metazoa; phylum Chordata; class Actinopteri; order Beryciformes; family Berycidae; genus Centroberyx; species Centroberyx affinis. The sequence continues at coordinate 12,724 of NW_027280341.1, read as the reverse complement.
TACGTATTAAAACACTAAAACAGCACTGATGCCAATGAAGCTAAAAGATAAAGTGTCATTGCCCTTTTCGCTCCTCACCCTGTGGGACGGAGCTGTCCAGCAGGATGGGGTTGCCTGTTGACTTTAGCACGTTGCCAGCGTCGTCAAAGGTCACCTTGAGATAACCCAGATATTTTCCAAAGGCATAGGCCTGCACGACCGGAACGACCCGCCCGTCTGCCGACTTCACCATGAAGGGATAAGGTCCTGCAGGGACTTCAGAGGAGGGAGGCGAACCTGGCCGGAGAGAGTGGAAAGAGAGATGAGAGGTGAGAAATCAACCTGTGTTCAGAATACTTTTTGTAGTTGCTGTGGAAAAACAAACAGATCATGTAACCACAATTTGGGCGTTTCTCCCTGTGTTTCAGAAAGTCTCCGGCCTCAGACTGTAATGATTCACTCATTACTCAATTCCCTCCTTTATGTAAGCAGGAAATCTCATTTAGATCAATATCTCCTTTTCAAGAGAGGCCTGCTAACAACAATACAGTTATTAAAAAAAAGACGTACAAGTACAGTTCATTCACACATTGCCACACAGTAGACAAGCAGGTGGACCGCCTCCACACTTCACCACAATATGCTTTAGATGAAACTTATGTCCTATTTGTACAAGTATTATGTAGGGACCTCCTGTAATCAATGAATGACCCTCAAGCTCTGAGTTTTGTGAAACGCCTTCGCGTGGAATAATGAAATAAGCCAAAATCACTGGTGTCCCAGCATCCGTATGGAGTCCAGATTTTACAATTTGTCACTTTATGATTTAGCAAAAAGGTGACAGCAGAGTTTGCGCCAAAACCTTCCTCTATAGATTCCTCTACTGCCTCCATTTTTCATGATAGTGCGTCTAGAAGAAAAATAAATTGCGTCATAAATATACTGTACATCACGGCTGTAATTACTGCATTCAAATTTTTACTTATATATGGCAGATTTGCACAGTATTAAAATCACAAACAATCTCCACAATTAGTACAAATCACTGGACGTCCCAGGCAATATTACACCCAAGCGAATAGGGTTATTTTAGCAATTTTTCTTCTCAAATTGGATGGATGCAACCGTTCTCCAAGCATTGTTTTTGAGACGTTTACTCCTGTCGTCTTTCAAATCAAAGTTCTAGAAAGATGGGAACCTTTGAATGGCTGTTATCAGCTCCTCCATTTTGTGCTTGCCAGGCAGAACTATTGTTCACAGAACTAAATCACATCAGTAGGGAAACGAGTAAGCACAAAAGTCTGATTGGCTGTTGACGGACGATGACCGCGAAAAGTTCACCTGTGGGTTATTGAGCGTCCACACATCACCCGAGTTTCCCCGGTCGCTCAGCTCTACAGGACAGGAATGGACTTCCAGTGACTTGTTGATCGTGTTGCTCTCAGTGTGAACGCACGGTTAGTTTTTGCACATGGATTTCATCCAAGAACATTGTTTCAAAGAATGTTGTGTTCTTTGCTCTCTGATACACTTGGTTGCAATATGCACAGCACAAGGTCAAGGTGTCACTTTTTTCTTTTTTTTTATTTAGCACAAAAGAGTAATTCAAACAAAATATCCATAATGTATACCAACGAGAGCAAAAACACAAGTCATAAAAAAAAAAAACATGTGCAAGAAAGACCAAAGTGTCTTCCTTAATGAAACAAACATGTTAAATAAATGGGGGGGAAAGTAGAAGATAAGTAAAAGAATATGAAAAGAAACAGAAAAAGAAAAGGAAAACAAAAGCTAAGGAATAAAGTTGATTGCAAACTTTGTCTCCTCTGAAGTGAAGACTAAACCGAGTCACTTGAAGGGAGATCTTGAACACATCATTTAGTCTCAGCTTCAAGACAACAACTCACTTCCTCGCCAAAGAATGACTTGGCTCAGCCAGAACCCACAGCAAGACTCACAACTGTACAGCTGTCAACATTACCATTCATTCTGTTGATGACCAACACCGTGCCAAGTCCTTTGGATCTGTTGAGTCATCGGTGAGGTTTTGGTGGAAATATACGACATAGCTGGCAGTTTTGCAGCGTCTATGCACTTCTCACAGACTGCCACACTGCATGTGCTTTGTTTCGGAAAAAAAACGTCTTTATTTTCCCGGAGTTTTTATGGTGCTGAGGTCCAGACCAACAGCACGCTTCTTCAGCCCGGCCAGAAACTACTCCTTGCTGTTTATATTTAACACTGCAGCATTATTTATACCGTCCAACAGCGTGTTTACTCTGGGGCAAACGGCTAGTAAAACATGCGGTTCAAAGACTCAGTTTCCTCCCTTCCAAAAGCAAGGACACAGCTGAGCAAACTCAGTGGTTCGAGGAGGTTAGAGGATCAAGAACAAAATGCACTGACAAGATCCAGCAGCATGCAAAGAGTCTCATTCCAGTGAGATGTTTCTGACATTTTAAAACATGACACCTACTCTGATGAAAATTAACTCATGGATTAGATGATATAATCAAGTTCTACTTAATAAAAATACTGAGCAAAGAACATCAGATGACAATATTGTTCCCAAAGTGGACATATATTGTATATTTAGCAGAAACCCTTCAGTTCATTATTATTATTATTAGTAGTAGTAGTAGTAAGAGAGAGATAAACAGAGATAAAAGACCGACAAAGGATAGATCAATAAAACAGAAATACAGATGAGGTAAAACTACTAAAATAAAATAAGGTAAAATGAATATATCCAGCCATAGGGATAGAACAAATGGAATAAATAAACAGACAAACAATGCAACAGGGATGAAAATGAATGAAAGATTACAAAAGGTTTAACAATAAAATTTGAGTTTTTCAGGCAAGTCGTTCCAAAGCCTATGAGAGTCCAGACAGCAAACTTCTGGTCACCTTTAGTCTTTAGCCTGGACTCAGGAACAGTCAGGAACAGGTTCCTGCCTGAGGAGCTCAGGCTGCAACTAGGGGCCAGGCCATGTAAAGCCTTAAAAAGGAAATGAAATAAAAGCATCTATAATCCTCTCTGTATCACTGAAATTTAGGACGGATCTGCAGTAAACATGCAGACTTGAATGAGTGCTTTTACGTATATGAAGTGAAGGTAAAACAGCTTTGTTTACCTATTGTCCTACTGTCAAGCACCAAAACCACCTTTTTAAATAAAGTAAAACCTCGGTTGGAGCGTGTTGGACATGTATTTGGGGATAAAACATTTTCAATGTTCCTGAGATGGAAAAAGCAGTGACTGGACAAGCTTTTCGGTATGTTGCTTGAAATTAGGATTATTCACCTCCATACTTGTATAGAGCAGTGTAGTAGTAGTGCCAGTAGTATTATTCACCTCCATATCTAAAGAAATGTAGTAGCCTCCATACCTGTATAGTAGGGATGGGACGATATATCGAAATTCAATATATTGCAATACAAAAATGTGACAATACGTATTGTGGGGCAGAAAAAATAATGGTAACATCAGCTCCATGTTATTCTGCTGTAGTAATCACTAATGAGATGCTTGACCATCACAGTTTCACAAGCTCTCCATCCAAATTATATTATTGTCACTTTGTAATGACATTTTTAAATTGTTGTTTACATTCCAGCAGCCAATGGCATCGCTACAAAGATTTGTGTCTGAGAAATAAACAGAATTCTGCACAGTCAGACTTTGTTGTCACTGAACTTTTATTTATTACATCGAACCGTGGTTGTATTGAATCCTGAACCACATATCGTGTATCAACTTGTATCGTGAGATAAGCAGATCGTCCCATCCCGAGGAATCTAGTAGTAGCACCAGTAGTATTATTCCCCTCCCTACCTGTATAGAGGAACGTGTTGGTGTGTCCTCCGATCACGACGTCGACCCCCCGGACCCTCCTGGCGATCTCCTGGTCCATGGTGAAGCCGGAGTGACCGAGGGCGACGATCTTATTGACGCCCAGCGTGAGCAGTTTGTCCACCTGCAGCTGCACGGCCCCCACCTCGTCCTCGAACCGCAGCTTTGGTCCTGCAAAACACCAAACGGGTTAGAGGGATTTTTTTTTCAATACTGACAAATACTGATGTCTGAACTTGGAATTAACAGCCGGGTTACAATTTACAATTTCACATTTGGCAGACGCTTTTATCCAAAGCGACTTACACATGAGATTTTCATACAACACAAGCAAGGTTCTAGTTAGGAGAGAACAACGAGAGTAAGTGCTATAAAGCTAAGTTCTGGTCCAAGAGGACATAGGTGCTACAAGGCAGTGCTATGAGGCTAATTTTTATTTTATTTTATTTTTTTGGTTTGGTTACCCCGGCCATTAGGTGAGAAGGTATTCACTAAAGAGCTGGGTCTTTAGCCTTTTCTTAAGGATTGAGAGGGACTCTGCGGATCGAACGGAGTTTGGTAACTCGTTCCACCACCGGGGAACCACAGAAGAAGAAGAGTCTGGCTAGAGACTTAGGGCCTTGTTGTGGTGGCAGCATCAGGCGCCGCTCCTTGGCAGAGCGTAGTGAGCGGGAGGGAGCGTAGACCTGAATGAGGGAGTTCAGGTTCAGGTCGGAGCCGTTTTGGTTATTGTTTTGTAGGCGAGCATCAAGGACTTGAACTTGATGCGGGCAGCAACTGGGAGCCAGTGGAGGGAGATGAACAGCAGAGTGGCATGTGCTCTGTTGGGCCGGCTGAAGACCAGACACGCCGCCGCGTTCTGGATCATCTGCAGAGGTTTGAGCTACATGCCGGGAGCCCTGCCAGGAAGGAGTTGCAGTAGTCAAGGCGTGACATTACAAGCGCCTGTACCAGGAGTTGTGCTGCATGTTCAGACAGGTAGGGTCTGATCTTCCTGATATTGTACAGAGCAAATCGGCATGACCGAGCAACAGAAGCCACATGCTCCTTGAAGGTTAGTTGGTCATCAATCATGACACCCAAGTTTCTGGCAGACTTTGTGGGCATGAGCTGAGTTAGGGTTAGGAGTTGATTCGAGTTGGATACTGATCTGTTGTTGTACAGAGGGACTGGCTGGGATGACAAGGAGCTCAGTCTTTGACAAGTTAAGCTGAAGGTGGCGTTCCTTCATCCAAGCCGAGATATCGGCGAGGCATGCCGATATCCGCGCCGAGACTGTGGGGTCGTCTGGCGGGAACGATAGGAGGAGCTGGGTATCGTCAGCATATGAATGGTAGTGAGGTGGTGTATATTGAAAAGAGAAGGGGTCCAAGCACTGACCCTTGAGGTTCCCCTGTGGACAAGCAGTGGGATTTAGACACTTCCCCTCTCCAAGACACTCTGAAGGATCTCCCTGAGAGGTAGGACTCAAACCAGCAGAGAGCAGATCCTGAGAAGCCGAGCTCGGCGAGTGTGGAGAGGAGGATTTGGTGGTTAACCGTGTCAAAGGCGGCCGATAGGTCAAGTAGCAGTAGGACAGAGGACTGACCGGCAGCTCTAGCTGATCGCAGTGTTTCCACTACAGACAAGAGCGCGGTCTCGGTAGAGTGTCCGCGTTTGAAGCCAGACTGGTTAGGACCATACAGGCGGTTCTCAGAAAGGAATTCAGAGACTTGATTAAAGACCGCACGCTCAAGGGTTTCCATCCGAGTATTTTTATGCGAATTATGACGCATCGAATTAGAAAAGATGAATGGAAATGTCAGATTTCTCTAAAATGTCTTCAGTTTTGTAAAGACGTTTTTAAGTTTTTAAACGTTATTTCTCAATAAACAAATTAAATAATAATAATAATCATTTGTAATGCACTTTTTATTACAATTAAATATCAGAAGTGCTACAGAATAAATAAATGCACAAAAACAGGTAAAACAAACCAACAACAACAAAGATCCATTAAAAGCAACACAAAGGAAAGGCCTGGATAAAATGGAAAGTTGTTTGACAAACACATGAAAACAAAGAAATAGAAACTTTACGGAGTTATGAAACTATGCAATAAATAGAGAGGTTTGCTGAATAAACTCTGATGTAGGCTTGGCATAACCATCCCAACACATTGTTCTCTTTGCACAACAGTCGAAAAGTTGCTTTGGACTTTCTGGAATGTTGTCGGTGATGTGTTTCTGTATCTTAGGTGAAAGTTCAAACTGACGACTGAAGACTGACCTGTTGCCACACCCTCTTCACACCTGTTCACCTGTTCCCATTAAAGGTCCATATTCTGCACTCTCCAGTGTTTTATTTTGTGTCTTGAGGTCCATTCGAAGCTGTGTGTGTGGTGTCATGAACCAAAAACACTCTCAATCCATTTCTCCACGTTCATTTTCCAGCATCTCTCTGAGCCTTACCAAGAACAGGCTGTTTCTGTCGCTGTGTCTTTAAGGCTCATTAATATTTACGACCCCTCTGTTCTGATTGGCTAACCGGCGGCTACAGGTAGGGAAAACTCTCAGGTTAATAAACAATGACAACCGCTCAACCGCTTTGAAAAAAACACTTTGTTCGTCTATTATTTCTTACAGAAATGATAATGAGCGAACCTTTGTGACGCCACAAAGTTACAGAAGTCCAAACGGCTCGTTTAGAGGCTCGCTTTTCTAATATGGATTGTGTGGATTTAGTTGGCGACCGTGCGTTTTGATACTTTCACCATGTTTAGATAGACCATCCAACTCCTTTATCATCACAGAGGCAAGGGGAGTCCTGCTTTACACCATATGGGACCTTTAACGTACTTCTCATAACCAATGGGAAGCCTCTCATGTTTTTTGTACGGATGCTTAGCCAAACCATTAGCTCCTACAGATCCCTAGAACCCTATTCCTGGGTATTAATTTGGACGATATTAAAATGCAAGCCTCTCTCCATGGAGGGAGCAAGGAGAAACTTGCTCGCATCCAAGATATTGCAAAATCCTCCTACGGTTATTCCTACTGTATGCACCTTTATTATATTTTGCATGGATTATCTTAAATTCAAACCGCCCTATATTCACAGCATGGTGGAGGGCGTTAAGTTTCTTGCTGGATGCATTGATTCACTTGTTATTCTCTAATCCAGCCATTAAATTGCTGCTCAAAGGCATTAAAAAGTGTGTTTCTCTGACTCTGATAATTATGCTCTGCAAGCTGATGACTCTTAAGAAAAGGCTGCTTTTCTCCTCTCTCTCCTTTTTTCTCCTTGTACTTTTGCACTTTGGTGAGTTTACAACAAATTTCTCTCATTTTACCCCCTCCTTTGATCTTGGTTTTTCCGATTTGAGATTGCCTGCATCAATTTTCCTTTTTGCTCCAATGATTCTCTGTTAAAATATCTCTCTTAGATCAGCTAATCACCATAATTCTCCTCTCTTCCTCTCTTAACTGATTGTGGGTAAATTCCTTCTTTCCCTTTGAAGATGTCTTTGCTTGACGGGGTCGATGCCAAAAATGTTTCTAATTTTGTGTGACCAAGTCAACTTTGTTTCACTCCCAAATCAGTCTCAAGTCTTGAGGCACAAGTCCAAGTCAAGTCCATGTCATTAATGTCAAGTCTCAAGTCTAAATGTAGAACAGCAAGTCAAGTCAGAACAAAGAGTCCAGTATCAATTTAATATCTTAAAGAAAACTAAATATCTAGGACTTTTCAATGCAATATGGTTTTAATAGGATAAAAACTTGGTAAGAGCATCATGAGTCTGATTTCTATAATCAGTTTCAACTTCAACAAATTCAATCATTCCATACAAATTCAGAAAACAGAATTTAAATTCAGTCGTCTGCTGGAACAAATCTCATCACTTTCAATCTAAGTCATTTACACAAACACAAGATCTCAAGTCAAGACTTTAGAAACCTTTTCAAGTCATCAGAGTACAAGTCAGAGTCGAGTCCCAAGTCACCAGAACCCAAGTCAAGTCAAGTCTCAAGTCTTCTCTTCATGCATCAAGTCAAGTCTCAAGCTATTAAAATTGTGGCTCGAGTCCAAGACATGTGACTCGAGTCTGACTTGAATTCATTCATTCTAATGATTTACGTCTCCTGGTTGAACTACTTTCAGGAAGCCAATTTATTCACTTCAACCTAATTTGCATTTCAAAGGTTTGCTTAAAATTAGCTTGACAGTTTGGTGGAAAAACAGCCTTTTCTATAAAGCTGTAAGCCATGAAAGGGAGAAAGAGTAAATCAGATCATATGTTGTAATATTCATAATCTGGAGGCCTTTAGATTAGACAAGCATGACAAGACATGAGAAAGACAGAGAGAGAGAAAGAGATAGATAGAGAAAGAGAGAGAGAGAGAGAGAACACATAAGGCAGACAGAAAGAAAGCCCATTCAGTTTCACTTACCAGGTTGCGACAGCGCAGGAGTCTCCTGTGACGTGTATCCCACCACTCCCACTCTCTCGCTGCCCACATTCAATATCTTATACGGTGAATAATATTTTCCGAACGTCGGGGCCAGAGTGTTGTCCGGCTTGATGTTGGCGCTGAGCACGGAGCATCTGATCTCCTGCAGGAACGGCTTGATGAGGCCGTCCACGCCGTTGTCAAACTCGTGATTCCCCAACGCCTGAAACACACAGACAGAGACGAAGAACTGACTGACTGAGATATCCACCATCTGATGAAAGGGGGGGACACATGCTTTGAATTCAAAAATATCAAATACCATTCAAAGGATCGGAGGTAGCTCAAGTCCTTGGTTAACAAAATAACACATTTATATACAGAATGGATCCTCCAGATTTTGAAGATACTGCATGATAAAACTTCAGATAATGATTTACTTTCCAAAATGGGTTTCTACCTTTTTTTTTTTTGCAAAAACAGCTCTGTCTTTGTTGGATGGAAAGATACAAACACACTGGCATTTTGACAAGTCATCTACCATTTATGAGACAATAAAAAAACAAGTTTTAGTCAATAGACCTTCCTTCCTCTTTTTGGGGTTGGCTTAAATTTCCATCATCTGATAGAAGTGTGCTTACTTTTTCCCAGTATGAGGCACCAAAGAAAACTTTTTGCTTTCCACATAACTGAGTGACTAACCCTGACTCAATATCATGTTTGCTGATAGTTGCTGGGTAATCATGTTATTATTATTTTTTCAGACCTGCATGGGAACACTGTCAAAACTTGCCAAGCTTATCATCCTGATTTTAATTCAACACAACAAAAACCTTGTTCTGATCATTTTATCTGAACTCTGCAGTGTTTCCTCCTTCAGTTCAGTCGGTTTGTCCAGGTGAGAACGATGACCTTTGAACTCTGGTGGCACAGAGAGTCTCAGTCTTCTAACAAGAGAACTGCGGTGCGGTTCAGGAAACCACCCATGTAACACAAGGGATTATGGGTAGAAGGAGACGGATGCGGTTCCTCATGCTTGTAAAGCCTAGCATGAGAACAAAATGAAGTCTGGACTTGATGCTCATATTCAGCTGTTTCTGCATGTGTTCTTACCTGGTGTGAACACCACAGAAGAAGAGCCAGACAAGTCCACCATGCTGAGATAAAGTTATACAGCTCAGGTTTGTTAGTGTGTCAAGTCACATTTTTCACATGGTGATAAGTCATTTTGTGGTAAAACTCTTCAACAGATAACAACACGGCATTCAGTCTCAATTATTCCATTCAAGATTGGAAATCCAAAACCGTTTCCCTAAAAAAAAAATGTCCCAGAGGGCAAATCAATGAGCTGATCCATTATCCATTTCCCTCTGACTCACTCCTATTAGACTAATTAAAACCAACTGAGGCCTTGAGACCCAAGACTATAAATTACATGTCATTGGCTATTGGATTGATTCATCCACATTTAACACTAAAACCTCTTTTTTTTCTTCAACAGGTTTGGTAATGTTTGATTTCTCTAAGGCAAAAGTATGAACTCAAACCCTCATATAGATTTCTTAATAAAAAAACCCCCAATATAATTTTCCTTTAATATTACTATAGAGACATACAGTGTGTCTGCAGTAGTCAAAAGTGAGTTTATAGTTATCTTATTGTACCTTACTGTATGTTCTAATCTCCTATGGTATCACTATAATATTTCTATAAAGCTCCTAAAAAGACTTATGGATCCGCTGTAATATTTGTACAGTATCCTCCTAAGATTTATTACAGGGTTACTTTACTTCTTTTTCGTGTTAGAGCAAAAGGTTGGACAACAAGTGAACAAACTTATATCCAAAGATATAAAGAACATTATATTTCCCTCTTACCGTCTTAATCCTTTGTGTACCTTCATGACAAAGAACTATAGCACTCTTATAATCATCTCAGAGAGATATTATACAAATATCACAACAAAATGTTGAAGTATCATAGGAATGTGATAGTGATAAAAAATACTATAAAGCACAATAAGGCCAGTATAAATTGTGTACCACAGACACACTATAGGCTCCTGTAGAAATATTATAGTGATACTATAGGAATTAAAAATACCATAAAGTACAAAAAGCTCAGTATAAACTCATTATTGAGTATCAGCAACACACTATAAGTCATTATAGGAATATTATAGTGATACTATAGGAAATAAAATACCATAAAGTACAATAATGTCACACTATAAACTCACTACTGAGTATCAGAGACACACTATAGGGAACACTGTAGTGATTTTCCATTAGGGTAGTGAAGTTGCAATAAGCAGCAATGACTATTTCTACCATTCTCTGCTGTTTTAAACAGGAATAAACTAACAGCTGATCCATAAATCATGGGGACTGCGCTGCTGGTAAACAAACGCTACTTACCACAAATTAAAGAGCAATTTAACTTCAACTTTAAACTTTATTGTCCAGAGGGAAGTCTGGTTCGCAGCCCGGGTTTAAAATCCTCATGAGAACATAAAACAACATGTAGGCTAGTAAAGACATCAGACACTGAAACCAACAAATAACTCAAAACCACAAATCGTCACTCCTGCCATGCTGAAGCGTTAGAAGCATATGATTAAGTCCCAATCCAATTACAGCTGATTTCGGCCTCTTACCATGGCATCATAATCCAGTTTATTCATAAAATGCGCGGCCTCGGCGCCCTTGTACAGATTAAACCACACGGTTCCCTGGAACTGGTCCCCGGCGTCCAGCAGCAGCACGTTCCGCTCCGCGCTCCGGATCTGCTTGATCTTCGCGGCCCGCCTCGCCACGCCGGCGAAGCAGTCGCCCTTGGTGCATTTCCCGGAGTGCTTGTTGGTCTCCTCCACCCGGGCGTGCACGTCGTTGGTGTGCAGCAGGACCAGGTCCCAGGCCGCCGCGCGGAGGATGGAGAAGTCCAGCAGGACGCAGAGGCAGAGGAGGCAGAGCCGCGGCAGGACGCTCCGGCCCGGGCGCAGCGCTCCCATCTCCCCACGGTGCGCACAACACTGGAGCTGGAAACCTCAGAGACGGAGGCTGCTGGAGGAGGTGATGAGCTGCTTCTCCTTACATGACCCGCCGGGATCCGTTCCTTTTCCTTCTCTCTTCCCTTTTTAAAAAAAAATCATTTTTATGTCTTCTCTAGGATCCAGAATGGCACTATTTTACTAAAACTACATGCTGGAAGCTGTGCGTATGAAGGATGACGCACACTCTCATCGCCACTGTAGAAAAGGAGAGTCTGTGTGTGAAAGAGACAGAGAGAGAGAGAGAGAGAGAGAGAGAGAGAGAGGCGCCTCTGAAAGTGTGGAGGAGTAAACCAGAGATGGATGGCTGGTTGAGGTATTTTCCTCACATGCCCCTTTCTTGTGTTTACTCCCCTTTATTTATGTCTTTTTCCACATTTACAATGACACCATTCTACTCAAAGTACACGCTGGAGGCGCGTGTACAGAGGATTTCGACGCACAGAGAAAGAGAGGGAGAGAGAGAGGGAAGGAGGGAGAGAGAGAGAGAGAGAGAGAGAGAGAGAGAGGGGCAGTTTAAACATGGAAATGCCTGAAAATCTGGAGGTGGAACCAGAAATAGCTGTTGTGTTTTCCTTTCTTTGCCCTTTTCCCTTTCTTCTCTTTTTGTGCCTTTATAGCAACATTATTCTAATAAAAACGACAAAATTAAAATGCCATCTTATTCTGAAGACTGTGTATGGAGAGGGAGAGAGAGAGAGAGAGAGAGAGAGAGAGAGAGAGAGAGAGCAGTCTGGAGACAGGAGCAGAAATAGCTGCTGAGTTATGACCACATCACCACAGAGATGGTGTATGTATATTACTAATTCTTACAAAGAAACCCAGATGCAACACACACACACACACACACACACTATGGTTGCTGTTCTTTACTTCCATGCCAATGAAGCAGGTTGAAATGACATTGAAAGAGAGAGAAATGAAGTGAAATTGAGACGAAGAGGGAGAAAGAAAACAGCTTCTCAGCTCCATCAGACACAGAAAAGATGAAAACTGTATCAGGAGAGGAACGCCACACAGCTGACATAGTTGCAAAGTTTGTATATCAGAGTCACAAACTCCCTGAACATGAACTGAATCTGTGTGTTATTATGTCTTGGTATATTGTTTTATCACAGTATATATTGTATTTAGTACATGCATGTGATGTATGTGTGTATATCTGATATCCATGCTTGACATCATGAGTGTTTTGGCAACACAACACACTTGTCATGCTAATGAAGCCGTTCTGACTGGCAGACAAAGAGAGAAAGTATGGTGGAGTGTGAACCCAACACACACACACACACACACACACTCATTCATTCATTCCAATAAAGCGTGCTGAATTTTACTGAGAAAGAAAGAAAGAAAGACAGAAAGAAGAGAGAGATAGCAGGAGAAAGAGACAGAAAGTAAGAAAGGGAG